>NW_006800119.1:623873-628698 GCF_000485575.1 Poecilia formosa
ATATATATATGTTTGTTTTTGTTTTTGACAATGGTTTCTACTGACAGGGCTGCTGAATGAGGACACTGACCCTGCAGACAGTTTTATGATTCACATTACCCCAGTGAGACTAACAACTGTGGAAAACCTCGACACATTTAATTTGATTACGTATGTGGAGATATGTGCAATGAGATGGATACACAAGGAAAGATAAGAAGTTTGCTTCCTGTACAAGATCTTTAGCATACTGGTCATAAACAACTCAAGCATCTTATCTGGAATGGTACACAGCACTCCTGTTTCCCCTTTTTGCGACAGAAAAACACAAAGTAATGCAGAATTATAATGTAAAAAGAAAATGAAAATTATTTTTTTTGTTTCTTTTTTTCAAATACTAATCTGAAACCCATGATGCAGTACTTTGTAGAGCCATAACTTGCTAAAATTACACTTGAGTGTCCACAAGTAGCTATCTCTCAAAGATTCTCATTTGGATATATGACTGGACTTTAACTGGGCCATTGGAGCACATAAACATGCATAGATCTATGCATTGTATGATGAAGGCTGTCCTCCTGGAAGGTGATCTTCTGTGTAAGCCGAGGCAAAAGATACATTTTCTTTTCTCACTTTTGGCTTTTATTTAGCTCCATCCATCTCCCCACTGATTCTGAACCACTTCCCTTGTGAAAAAGACAAACATTCCCACAGCCCAATTCTGCCACCACCATGCGTCACCATGGAGATGCTACACTCAGCTGATACAGTTTTCATCTGCCGTCTGGATGGGACTTCTTATGGTGTTCTTTCCTCCTGAAACAAAAAAAAGACTGAAATTAAATTAGAATGTACGTAGGTTTATTATGTGTTTTATTTTATTTTATGTACACCAAAGCCAGCAGAGAACTGTTTTTATACAGTTACAAAGAATTTGACAATTAATTTCATTCACTTGTTTCCTAGTTGTACTTTTTTTTTGTCAGTATTTATTTGAATGTTTCTTGTGTCCAGATAAGGATGGAATCCAACTGCTGATTGGAGTAACAATGGAAATCAGTCACAGAGGAAGTAATCCTTTATAGTGATAACAACATGCAGCGGACACAGCTGTAGCTTGACTTAAACAATACCATGTTAAAGATTGTTTTCCTCCACAAGCACAAGTTTCTCTTCAAATAACCATGGAACTAATCTAAAAAAAAAGAGGCTAAGATCAGACCAGCACCGAGTTTTAACTTCCGAGATACAAGAAATACAGCGTGAGCTCCCATAGATCTTTCGATGACACATGCTACATGCTAAGCTAACATTTTGGTTTTTCGTCCTGTACTTGGCGGGTGCAGGTGATTACGCCCTTTCATCATTTTGTATTTTTATAGTTTTCGGAGAGGGGGGTTTTAGCAGCCAACATTTTCTACAATGAAGAGTCGCTTTTTAACGTGGGACGTTTTGTGCCAGACTTGGGTAAATTTGTAGCCGCTTTTGGGACATTTCGTATCCACTTTGAAAGCCTCCTGGTTAAAAGAAATGTCCTTTGGCCTGCTCATAGTCCGCTGCATCGCAGTGTGGTGATTATATGCGACCCCATAAATCCTATCTTTGAGCAGGAAACCACTTAGAAGTTTTCACAGTTGTTCAGGCGTTATGATCTAACTTTTATAAGATGTAACTGGGTAAAACAAGGTCAGTATCACAATAACTGGAAATCTTAAGGGAACAGTATGCTGTAGATTCAAAGCGTGTGTCATTATTAGTTAGATCATTAAAAATACTTAACACACAAAGCCACTACTTAAACTGATAAGCACATGAAAATGAAAGTAGAAATGGTAGCAAATGGAAACACAAATCTCTAAATCTTTCTGTATACTATTGAAATTTCATGAAATATTGATCTAAATAAGCCACTCACTGTAAATTACACGTTGGGCCATTTTTGTAGGTGAATATTGTCTGTGTTGTTTTTATTATTTTCTGCAAGACCTCAGGGTCTTTTTCAGATCGTCAAACAAGCAAACAACAAATTCCTTTGTTGAAAAAAAATAAAAGAAAAATATTTCGATTTTGTTCTTGGAACGGTTGACACGTTTCCAAAATTAGCTTCCGGAGATTTTAATGGTAAAGAAGACACCAGGGGTCATGAAGCACAAAAAAAAAAAAAAAAAAATAAAATAACACCTGTGAAAAATAATGAGTCTCCTTTTTAGCCTCACCTCCAACCCAAAAAAATTATTTCCTTTGTTGAAAAAAAAAAAAAAAGAAAAATATTTCTATTTTGTTCTTGGAACGGTTGACACGTTTCCAAAATTAGCTTCCGGAGATTTTAATGGTAAAGAAGACACCAGGGGTCATGCTGCAAAAAAAAACACCCAGAAACTGTTATGCAGCTGCATGTTTACTTACCAGTGATAATGCACATGATAATGGTTGTTGCAAAACCACAAAATGGCTATTCCTCCTTCCCTAAAGCTGTAGGTTTGACTGAAACCACAGAATATCTCAACAAAAAGTCATAACTTCTGAGGCTCATTATTGTGTCATCAGCAAATGAGACATCATTGTGTCAGACCAGGAAGTTCCTAAATTTCTGAGTTCTTTAAAAAGGACCTAATTCCTCAAAGTGGAGCAATACGGACATCGGCAACTTTGGATTACGGCCGACGAAAATGTAAAAGGTAAGGATGACATACGTTTTTTTTCTTTGTCAACAAAATTATGAATACTGTCAGCCAACAGCTTTATATAAATCAGTGACTGAAGAAATGTTTCATGCTTGACCTTTTGACATTTTTACGTTGTCAGAATGGTCAACACAGAAGTTATATGAGCAGCTCATGCATGGCAATCATGTTTGTAGCCTCTGTCATGACAGCGTGACATTAGCTCTTTGCGAGATCAAAAGGCCCTTCTTCTGAAACAAAAGGCTATAATTTTCCATTTTTAACAGAAGTCAGTGGAACAAATTTAGCTGTAGACACAAACTATTTGAAATGCTGCATCTGCGTCGTGGATGCTTCAGTTGTTGACAGTAGCTCTCAAAAACAGCCAGAAGAATCGTGTAACAGTGGGCAACACTAATGTTAACTGACAGCATGATTTTTTTTTTTTTTTTTTTGTCAGAAAAAGTGACTTGTTTGAAATAAACATTACATAAATGCAAAATTTTCTGAAAGCAAGTGCTGGAATCCAGATTAACCAGAAATAATCTGTTTTGCAGGTCAAAAAAGGTCCTTACTTCCACAAAACAAAATCTACCATCCACAACATGAAGTTAAAAAAAAGTAACTGCGACTCTTGTAAACATAAGTAGTGAGAGAGTGGTTCCCCTTTATAAACCGTATCTAAATTGCCATCTTTTTAAAATATTTTTTACCTTTCTGCTTCTGAAATGAATCCAGATTCTTTCAAACACTTTCTAATAAAAACATCATTCCATCTTTGCGCATAAGAAACACCCAAACCTCCTCTTATAGAAGGAAATAAGACAACGTACATAATACTACCCTGTCATGGTTAGTTTTGACTGTTTTTGATCGGATGCTAGCAGATTTGCATAAATTAACATACGGGGCCTGAATTAAAGATTCATTACTTTGTGTTTTTACTTCACAAGTTTAACATTTATGTTGTGGTTTATCTTGGAAGTGCAATCTCAGATGAATGATGTCACAGCAGAGCTCAGCATGTTCGAAAACCTGCGGGACTTGATAGCTGCGACTCTCAACGCTGCATTTTCCATCATTTTCTGCATTCAGACAGACAAAAAAACTTGTTCAGAAATCGAGGCTGTCGAGCACATATGTGTGCCACTGATATGGATTTGCAAACTGTTGATAAGTAGTTATCTTATGCTATGTTTTGACTTTGGTAAGTCAGAAATTATCGACATCTGCCACAGGTTTTGCAGTACATTAATCATGTCCCATTTTTGGAAAATTGTCTAAAGACAGAACTGCTACCTTCTTGCAGTATTTCCAGCTGGGAACTCAGAAAATTAGAGTTCAGACAGAAGACACTTTTTAGAAGAAACAAGTTACACTTACATTTGCCAGAGCAATTTTGCTCTACAAAAACAAAATGACAAAATGGAATCCTATTTGTTGATTGACTTTATTAAATCAAGACTGCATGTGGTATCTAGTATCAAATGTTGGACATCCTTTTTTTTTAAAGGGTCAAACACAACGGTAGATAATGACTTCTCATCAGTTCTTTTCCTCTCTATTCCAACTCCAGCTGATGTTTAGAAACTACCCAAGGCTGAAGTCCTACAATCTCGTTATAATGTACGTCAGTGTGACCTGTCGATTATGTGCTAATGGTATAGGATAATGTTCATAACACACCAGTTTGTCCCAGTTCAAGTGACGTTTTTCCAATTTTCATCCAACAAGCAAGTCCCAAAGGCCATGTCTCACTGACATATCACTCCCTAACATAAACCTGACCTCTGATAGCTTCACTCAGTGGCTCAGAGATGTTGACTTCATGCCATCTTGCTCAACACTTTAACACTTTTAAAGGTCTTTTGTAATGTCAGAAAGTGTGAAAGAGGACAGTCAGGGTACTTTTTGTGACTGTCATCAAAAATAAGATTCAGATGACTGAGTTGTTGCTTTCTCTGTAAAATCCTAGGACTGTCAAAGCGCTGCAGAAGAACGTCTGTGTTTGAGCTTATGGATCAGATGTTACTTAAAAAATCAGGAACTTTATGACTTTCCTCAAGTTGCAGTGGTTTTGCTGAAACTCTTAGCCAACCCAGCTGGGATTTCCAGACGTCTCTCAGATGGTTAGTGGCAAGAAAGGCTAATATTTCATCCATTTAGAGGAAATATTGAAAATA
>NW_006800119.1:628997-636851 GCF_000485575.1 Poecilia formosa
TTTAACACATTACTGTAATTTGACCCACAGTGAGTAATGGCATAGCCATGATTGGATTGGTAATTAAAGGTCTGGCTTTCCTGTCCTTTTCATGGTCACAGAGCCATAGAAAACGTTGCAAGCTCAGTTGATCGCCCAATAATGAAGCTGATGTTTTCTTAAAAATCTGATTGCCTCCTGTCTTTAGTGTAACCCCATAAGAGAAAACATGCTAAATGCAAACTAAATGCTAAATGTGGCTTTATTGGAGTCAAATATTTTCAGATTTGAGTGAACGACTGGAGATTTTATTAAAAAAAAAAAAAAAAAGGAACGAAAACTTAAATCTGTATTTTATTACTGTACAGTAGTATTTTATACGGGTTTTTTTTGTAGACAAAAAAACCCGATAATTAAATAGCCCTTTATGCCAGCATGTCATTTTTTTTCTTTAATTTTGTAGCTTGGAGCTACAAAACTTAAGCATGTTTATGAAAGATAAAGCAGTAAAATCAGAAAATCTTACTGCTTAATACTCAACCAGTGGAGCTTAAGAGGTAAAATAACAGAGTTTAACCTAAAGAGGGTTATCAGTCTTTATGGTGCAGCTTTGGCATATATATATATATGTTAGTTGTAAATGTCACATGCTAATTTAACATCCCCGTTTGTCTGTTTCTCTCTTTCCTAACTAATTTTAACTATCAAATATTCAGTAACTTTATTATCAGCACATTGTAAATGTCCAAAACACCATAACAATGTCTAGTCAATCTGTTTAGACCTGTACATGCAGCTGGAATGACTACCAAACAGGATGTTTTTGTTTTGTTTGTTGGAAAATTTGATTAAAAAAATAATAATAATTAAAAATCCTGATTTAATTTTTTTCCTGGAAATTTAGTTAAAAAAAAAAGCTTTAACGATTTCACTTGTTTCGTAATTACTTTCATAAAACTGATTGGATCCTGTTTTAACAACAACAAAAATACATAAATAAACTCCACATTAGCATGATTTTATTGTTAATTGGTGCCAAAATAGTTGTGGAGTTTACTGGCTGAACTCGAAATTAAGCTTTTCTGGTTTCATGGAGAGAAACAGAACTGGGCCCTACTGAGAAACACAGTCATATCCAGAACAACAGGATAAACCATTCAGGGACCTCAGTGAATTGCACTTTTGTCCCAGCCTGAGAATACAATGAGCATAAGTAGGTTACATGGATGTGTGGCCATAAGCAAGAGCTGGAATACTGTTCAGATTTAGAAGAAACCAAGTAGTTCTCTGTAACCTAATAAACAATCCAAAAACAGATAAAACATAATAATAATAACCTTCCCGGTTTGGAAGCTGTGACATTGACGTTGTTGAAGTGCAAGCAGTAGACTGGCTCAGATTTGACATGCCTGGCTAATTAGTTAGATTATCACACAGCTGCGCAGGTTGAGAAGATTTGAAGTGGTTTTATCAAAAGAATCATTTTCTCAGGGAATGACTTGTACTGACAGCGTGTGCACTCCCAGATCTATTTCAGCTTGGGATGTGCAGCTGTTGTCTATGTGAACATACAAAGGTGAACTCAACAAGAACGTTTTTTTTTGGTTTTTTTTCCCCAGAGTATTATTACACATGAGTAAATGCATAAAGTCATCCGATACATTTTAAAGGGCCTCAAGCCACGCACTTTAACAAAAAGTAGCACATGCAGGGTTCCTATTATTTAAGTCAACATTGCATACTTTTCCTTAATAATTAATCAATCAGGTGTATTTATGTAGCACATTTCAGCAACAAGGCAGTTCAAAGTGCTTTAAGTGATAAAAACACAAAATAAAAAGTCTTAAAAACATCATACAGTAACAAAATCATCAATGCACATCAACTATGTTGGTCAATGTTCCAGTGATTATGGATGGAAACATATTCATATTTCCAGAAATGGCCCAAGAGCGCGTCTTACCATTTTAAAAGTTTGAATACCAAAGGTCATGGATGGATGAGTGGGTATGGAATGAAATAGGGAATAAGTCCGACAGTACTTTCTCCATACTTACCCAGCTCTGGAAAATAAATAAAATTGTACACTTTTCTAGAATCTTCCAGACTGTGTCGGAACTCACAGAAGCCGTTATCCTCTGAGTTGGCAGAGGACTGCACAGGCTTAGATCCAGCCAATAATACCAAACTCTGTTGACTATCGGTTTTAGGATAATTAGCAATGGTATTTGGTGACATAATCCCTAAGCTAAAGATTTGGCTTTCAATTCCACTGAAATGGAGGCAAGGTGAGGCAGGACTGTGTGTATAGCACCATTCATACGCATGGTGATTCAATAAAACATTTTAAAAACCTGAATCAAAAGAACGGCTTGTGACCAGGCGTCTGCAGAGCTGAATAAGGGAATTCAGGTGTGTTGGAGAAAGGATGCATCTAATGGCTACAGTTTAGTTTAGATATTGACAAGATTTTAAATTCTTTAACCTGTTAGAGAACATTTCCAGAACCAGCTGGACTGTCGTTGAGCATGCAGAGTTAAACCCAAATGCCTAATGAGGTGTTGTACTAGTGCGATAAGAAGAGCGACGTCTCAGACATGTTGCAGTGACATTTTTCTGCCCGTGATCAATGGGTCGTGTTGTGCCATTGACCAATAGACCTGCAACTAATGGGAATGGTGCGGTACAGGCCATGAAAATGGACAAGCCAGCATACTGACCCCACGCCACACCGCTGAGTGGAAACCAGGCCTTGGAGTTTAGTTGAGTTCTAATATCTGGCCTTCTATATTTTGGACCAATAACAATGACTCGCATTTTTTTTTCTTTTTTTTATTAAGATACTGGAAATTCTGACTCATCCATGCATATTTTAGAACATCCTCACTCAGTGACCATAGGGAACTACGGTCAGATTGCTGACGCAGAAATGTAAACTTGCATGTCATCAGCATAGATATTCTATTGTAGTGTTTCTCCCAGTAATTTGATCTAGGAGGATCATGTTTGCATAAAATCAAAATGGGACACAAGAAAGATGCCTTGAGGAATCTCACATACAAATTTTATTGTGCACATTTATAATTACCAACTGACCTAAAGTAGTTCCCATCTGCCAAATAATATCTGAACCAGTTTAGCGAACTACAAGACAATCCCATTCACTTTTCCACTTTTTCAGTCAGGACATTATGATCAGCAGTTTCTGATGTAGAACTGGAGTCCAGTGAACCCAAAACAAACTTTTTTGATGTATCTCAGTGAAGAAGGAAGCAGATCAACAGTTTTACCAATGCAGTCAGTGCTGGTGTGTGATTGAAAACTACAAAGCATCGAAGTTTAGAGGTTTTTTTTTAATGAAAAACAATTAAATATGGTAATATTGGAGGTCAAATATAAGCTTGTTAATATCAGTGAGGTATTTTCAGGGCCTGGAGCAAAAAACAAACAACAACAAAATGAGACACATTGAAGATCTTTATTAACAGCGTCTTAATTCGATGAAATACGGTTGATGATATTTTCCCGTGACTTAAATTCCACAAGTTAATCCCAAATACCTCCCAAATCCCTGAAATATGTGATGCATGTTTTTCTCTCCTTCCCAGAACAATTACATATTCTTAGCAAAAGAATTTCTGCTTCATTCAATCATCACATTGTACTCCACACCACAATGCCTCACGTTGCTCCCGGACTCAGGATGGCTCAGAAAAATGGCCGCAGCTGCTTTCGCCTGGCGTGTTTAACTCCTCCTTCTGCTTGTGTCTTTGGGTGGGCTGGGGTCTTCAGCGCTGCCTCAGACCTGCATGGCCTCTACCAGTGCCGCCAAAGACCTCCCACCTCCGAGACGCCAGGGGTCCAGGTCAGAGAGAGGCTGACGCCGGGCCAAAACCCTTCGCTTCCCCAGCACCGTCCCACTCACACCTGCGCCCCGTGGGGAGCCCGAGGCCCATGGAAGTAATGAAGGTAGGCCCGTTCGAGTAAGTAGTTCCTCAACCACGTCTCGTATAAAGGCTTTCTCATCTTAAATTTAGTTAATTTGCTCTGATGAAGGTATACGTCCTCAGGGATTTCTGTTCCAGCTCTTTGAGAGTGGGCTATGTCCAATCCATAGGGGGGGATTATCTCCAGAGAGAATTCCTGTTTCCAGACATTTTGGCATGCAAACCACCTAATCCTATTTGCTCCACTACACTGACAAATTTCCAGTCTGCTGTAGCCAACCCTGTGAGAATACCCACTCGATTCTAATCACAAATCATCGTAAAGCAAATGAAGTTCTATGCTTCTCGATATCAACTTGTCGCATTTTAAAGTTTAAAATTCACTTGGCCTGAGTTTTATGTCATTGTGAGTGAAATTCCAGCTGTCAGACACGTTTCCTTGTAGCCGATTGTGCTGAGTTTTCTTTGATTTTCTGCACAATTGGGTCAAAGAAAAAAACTATCATCATTTCCGCCGATTATCACGGATACGCGTTTCATCGCTTTAGGCTGGATACGATCTGCTCGTGGGTGATGGAGACATTTAAGTTGTTGACTCGTCTGGAGAACAGGTTGCTATTTATCTTCAGCTCCGCGGTCGCTAATAGCCGCGCAACGCAATCTGCAGCTCCGTACCCGCTTCAACTTTAGCATAAAAATCCAATCCCGCTGCAGTGGTTTTTGGCACGTGGCTTTCCGTTTTCACATGGCTCTCCAACTGTGTGTGTTGTGGAAAGTTGCTTTGAGCAAATTATATCTTAAGTGTATACATTACTAAGGATATTAACTTATTGTAGCTTGTTATATGAAAGCATTGCATAGATTAGTGCATGACTGATGAAGGTTTCTAGTGAAACTCAGAGGTGGAAAGTAACTAGTTACATCGACTCGATCACTGTAATTATGGACAGCTTGTCTGTAATTTGTCATTTTTTAAAGTTGTTTACAAAACCTGAACGTTTACTTTACATTGAGTTTGGTTTGAGTAAAGTATTTTACTCAGTTCCATTTGAAATCATATTCATTAATGAGTAAAAATGTAAATAAAATGTAAAAAAGTGACCAGAAAATAAACTGGTCACTTTTATTTTATTTTATTTTCACATTCATCCTTCTACTGGTTTAGTGTTAAAATTCTGGAACTTTCTTCCGCTCATAAAAAGTAATTAGGTAACTTTTACTTAAAGTTACATTTTTGTGATATTTTTTACTTTTATTTGAATAATATTTTACACTGGTAACTATGTTTGCAGTATCTAAGTAAACTTTCATCAAAGTAACTCTACTTTCTGTATTCTTTAACCTCATTTTTTCCATAATTTAAAATGTCTTGTTGCACTGAGAGAACTTATCAATATTAATGAATTATTAACTTCAACAACCTCCTATATCTTGCTGAAAAGTTACTTGTAAGTTACTCTTGACTTATTTCAAGTGTACTATAAACTAAACCAAAAATACGTGATCAGATTTTGTGTTTTTGCTGTGTGACATTCTAACTTAATATAATATATGTTGATCTAAGCCCTTCCATTGTAGCTCTTGTTGTATTTCCAAGGTTCTTATCCACTGAAAAGCAAACATCCCCTCTTGCTTTTGGTCTTTTGCAGCCACTAATAGGTTTTCTTTAAGGATTGCTTAAAGAACATCCATCCATCCATTTTCTGAACACCCTTGTCCCTCAGTGGGGTCGGGAGGGGTGCTGGTGCCTATCTCCAGCTAACGTTCCGGGCGAGAGGCGGGGTACATCCTGGACAGGTCGCCAGTCTGTCGCAGTGCTTAAAGAACAAAGAAGCCCAAATGCAATTGATGAACTAGTAAGAAAATATCTAATCTGATATTGATAAACAAGAAAATAATCCAAAAATATGAACACAGATGAAAACCAAAACTCAAACACTTAAGGGTTGTGACAGCCTGAGGTTGTCATAAACAGCTTGTACCTGCAACTTTCACTTCATTTTTTTAAATGAAGTGGATACACTGCAAAAAATCTTACCAAGTATTTTTGGTTTAGTTTCTGGTGCAAATGTCTGAATAAATTTGAAATGAGACAAAGCTAACCTTATAAGTAACTTTTTAGGAGCTTGTTTGAAGTCAATAATTCCTTAATGTTTTTTTTAAGTACTTGTTCCACTGACAGATTATTTCATTTATAAAAATACATTTTCCCATGATATACTTAAGTGAAATAAATCTGCCAACACTTTAACACCATTATTGACTTAGAAGAAGCTCCTATATGTTGGAGAAAAGTTACTAGTAAGGTATTTTTGTCTTATTTTATGTGTGATGGAATATACACTGGAAACTAGACAAAATATACATGAAAAAAATTTTATGTTATTTTTTTTTTTTGCAGTGTACTAAACTCTGGGTGCTTGGGAATCGCTGGCGTACGTTTGAAAACAAAGTAAATTGCATTGAGATTAGCCTAAAAGTTATTGTGGTTTTAAGATAACGTTTTGTTTGCACTAACAGTGTGTTTCTCTTGTCTGTGTTCTGTGTCAGAGAATATTTAATTCATTGTTCTTCATAGTGGTGTGTGTAGCTCAGTCAGTGAAGTGACTCATTCTGTGAACAAACAGGTGGGCCAAGTTTATGGACAAGAGCAAAAAACCTACATAGTGGCTGCAGGGTGTTCCTCTGACAGAATGACTGAAATAGATGCTTTCAGTTGATCCGAAACGCGTGGAATTCTGCAGCACATCTACATGCTAATGTTGTCAAAGTCAAGCTAGCATAACTGACCTACTCCCCTTTCCCATACTATTGTTTTTAAATAAAACTTTTTTCTGACTTGTGAGATGTGATACCCTTAGACCTTGTTATCTAGATGTTGAAGTATTGACAATTAATAGCAAAGCACTTTGTTTCTTTTATAGATCTCATGTACGGTTGAGATTTAGCATTTTATGCTACCAACGTGATAACTGAAGCCAATGGCAGTCACTGTCTGAGAGCAGCTTTTTGTTTATACTGTCAGACAAGTCTAATATTTTCCCCCCTCAGTACTTGCAGTGTTAGGGTCGATTCTACCTAAAATGTTTTGATGTTTTGTTTTTAAATGTAATTCTCCATGCTCTCAATGTTAAATCAAGAAACAGAATTTTGGGGTTTACATAAGTCCTAAAATACGCTGCTATTATATTGAAGTCAACTGTTGTTGATTTTGTGTGGGAACATGCCGCATTCATCATTCAGGCTTCACGCCCTTGTTTATGAGTTTACAGGGTCCTCGGCAGTGAGAGGAGTCTTTGTGTTTCTGGGAGCTCCAGTGTTTCCCTCTGAGTTGTTTTGAGTGTCTGTGCTTCTCAGGATGGTGTCATTGCTGCTAGAGACGACTGTTGTTGTCGAGCTTCACCACAGGCAGGTTGGAAAAAGGTGAAATGAAAACAAAAATCCAGGACAAGTTGTGTGACTTTCTCTCATCTAGACAATATCAAACATGTTAAATACAGGCTAGAACATGGACAGATGCAAACACCCTTACTGTTCTCAGCAAGCTGCTCTTCAACCAACACACGTTTTGTAGCCATCAAAAACTTTCTGAGAAAATACTGGTTGGACCTTTTTGGCTACAACTCTGGAGGAATAGAGTTTAATAAAACGGGTCAGTTTTCCAGCATCGACCTGTTTTTTTTAAGAGTAGTCGACAAATTTTCAAAAAGGCTAATGTCCAGACAATGGGAAATTCATTCCAGATTCTTCATGTGTGTCTGCTTTATTTATTCTAAACCTAGTTTTGATGTGTTTTAACCTCTTGCCTGTTGAATTTAGGGCAAGTTTGTGGCATTAACTAGCTGCTCACCATCATCCCAGACAGTTGTTGCTGTGTTCGTAACGGAATCACAGTGAGCTCCTCTCGTTCTCCTCTCGTTCTCCTCTC
>NW_006800119.1:637382-656059 GCF_000485575.1 Poecilia formosa
CTCGTTCTCCTCTCGTTCTCCTCTCGTTCTCCTCTCATTCTCTTCTTGTTCTCTCATTCTCCTCTCGTTCTCCTCTCGTTCTCCTCTCGTTCTCCTCTCATTCTCTTCTTGTTCTCTCATTCTCCTCTCGTTCTCCTCTCGTTCTCCTCTCGTTCTCCTCTCATTCTCTTCTTGTTCTCCTCTCATTCTCCTCTCATTCTCCTCTTGTTCTCTTCTTGTTCTCTTCTTGTTCTCCTCTCGTTCTCCTCTCGTTCTCCTCTCGTTCTCCTCTCGTCCTCTTCTCGTTCTCCTCTCATTCTCCTCTCGTTCTCTTCTTGTTCTCCTCTCGTTCTCTTCTTGTTCTCCTCTCATTCTCCTCTCGTTCTCCTCTCATTCTCCTCTCGTTCTCCTCTCATTCTCCTCTCGTTCTCCTCTCGTTCTCTTCTCGTTCTCTTCTTGTTCTCTTGTTCTCCTCTCGTTCTCCTCTCATTCTCTTCTTGTTCTCCTCTCGTTCTCCTCTCGTTCTCTTCTCGTTCTCTTCTTGTTCTCTTGTTCTCCTCTCGTTCTCCTCTCATTCTCCTCTCATTCTCCTCTCATTCTCCTCTCGTTCTCCTCTCATTCTCCTCTCGTTCTCCTCTCATTCTCCTCTCATTCTCCTCTTGTTCTCTTCTTGTTCTCCTCTCGTTTTCCTCTTGTTCTCTTCTCGTTCTCTTCTCGTTCTCCTCTCATTCTCCTCTCATTCTCCTCTCATTCTCCTCTCGTTCTCCTCTCATTCTCCTCTCATTCTCCTCTTGTTCTCTTCTTGTTCTCCTCTCGTTCTCCTCTTGTTCTCTTCTCGTTCTCTTCTCGTTCTCCTCTCATTCTCCTCTCATTCTCCTCTCATTCTCCTCTCATTCTCCTCTCGTTCTCCTCTCGTCCTCTTCTCGTTCTTCTCTCGTCCTCTTCTCGTTCTCCTCTCATTCTCCTCTCGTTCTCTTCTTGTTCTCTTGTTCTCCTCTCATTCTCTTCTTGTTCTCCTCTCATTCTCCTCTCATTCTCCTCTCATTCTCCTCTCATTCTCCTCTCGTCCTCTTCTCGTTCTCCTCTCGTCCTCTTCTCGTTCTCCTCTCATTCTCCTCTCGTTCTTCTCTCATTCTCCTCTCGTTCTCTTCTTGTTCTCTTGTTCTCCTCTCATTCTCTTCTTGTTCTCCTCTCGTTCTCCTCTCATTCTCTTCTTGTTCTCCTCTCGTTCTCCTCTCATTCTCTTCTCGTTCTCCTCTCATTCTCCTCTCGTCCTCTTCTCGTTCTCTACTCGTTCTCCTCTCATTCTCCTCTCATTCTCCTCTTGTTCTCTTCTTGTTCTCTTCTCGTTCTCCTCTCGTTCTCCTCTCGTTCTCCTCTTGTTCTCTTCTCGTTCTCTTCTCGTTCTCCTCTCATTCTCCTCTCGTTCTCCTCTCGTTCTCCTCTCGTCCTCTTCTCGTTCTCCTCTCATTCTCCTCTCATTCTCCTCTCATTCTCCTCTCATTCTCCTCTCATTCTCCTCTTGTTCTCTTCTTGTTCTCTTGTTCTCCTCTCGTTCTCCTCTCGTCCTCTTCTCGTCCTCTTCTCGTTCTCTTCTCGTTCTCTTCTTGTTCTCTTGTTCTCCTCTCGTTCTCCTCTCATTCTCTTCTCGTTCTCCTCTCGTTCTCCTCTCATTCTCTACTCGTTCTCTTCTTGTTCTCCTCTCGTTCTCCTCTCATTCTCCTCTCATTCTCCTCTCATTCTCCTCTCATTCTCCTCTCATTCTCCTCTCGTCCTCTTCTCGTTCTCTTCTTGTTCTCTTCTTGTTCTCCTCTCATTCTCCTCTCATTCTCCTCTCGTCCTCTTCTCGTTCTCTTCTTGTTCTCTTGTTCTCCTCTCGTTCTCCTCTCATTCTCTTCTCGTTCTCTTCTTGTTCTCTTGTTCTCCTCTCATTCTCCTCTTGTTCTCTTCTTGTTCTCCTCTCGTTCTCCTCTCGTTCTCCTCTTGTTCTCTTCTTGTTCTCTCGTTCTCCTCTCGTCCTCTTCTCGTCCTCTTCTCGTTCTCTACTCGTTCTCCTCTCATTCTCCTCTCGTTCTCCTCTCGTTCTCCTCTCGTTCTCTTCTTGTTCTCTTGTTCTCCTCTCGTTCTCCTCTCGTTCTCCTCTCGTCCTCTTCTCGTCCTCTTCTCGTTCTCTACTCGTTCTCCTCTCATTCTCCTCTCATTCTCCTCTCATTCTCCTCTCGTTCTCTACTCGTTCTCTTCTCGTTCTCCTCTCGTTCTCCTCTCATTCTCTTCTCGTTCTCTTCTCGTTCTCTCGTTCTCCTGCTCATGGTCAGATGGGTAGCAGGTGTGTTTCTGCACACCTGTCACTGCAGCTCCAAAGCAGAAAAACAAAAACCCACCGCATCATCACAACAACCTGGATTGCCTACCTCATATTTTGTTTTGACTTCTCTCTGCAGAAGACTTTTAAATATAATTTCACGGCCTTAAAAAAAGCCCAGACTTTCAAATTTATCTGATTTCATTCCACGTGCAGCTGTTTGTGGTTCGCAGTGACCTTTGCTTCAAACTGCAGGCGCATTGAGCCAAACAATGCCGCGTCTTTGTGCTCTTTGATATTCCGGCCAGGCATAAACTGGAGCTGCAGTCGAGCTAAGAGAGAGCCTTTTGTCGACGAAAACCCGGAGTGCACCTAGAGCTGTGTTCTCCATTTTGAATCGCCGGAAGATGCTTCAAGATAACGTTTTCAAAGAAACGGGACATGTCTCCGCATGTTTCCAGAACATTCCTTTTCTTGTTGTTTTTTTATTCCAACTGCATTAAACACAGCTGGCATCTAACTGCTGCTCCTATTGCTACGGAAACGTGCAGACGGCCATTTTGTTTGAACTTTTTTGCTCGATGTTTTTACAGCTTTAATGAGACTCTGCCGCTAAATTGAGCACTATTGTCCACAGCTTAAGCAAGTGCATGTTCCAGATCACGCAATGGAAAGACAATGTGTCTAGTTCTTGGAAGAGGATGTTGCGTTCTTGCTGCTGTTACCCAAAAGGCTTCAGGGTGTCTAGCAAAGACATCCCTTTGTCCGGAGCGCCTCCTTTTCATGAAGCGGCATGCCTCGCCGTAACTGCAGTCAGTTGGGGAAATGTAACTGAGGGAACGAGGAATAAAACTAGGAAGCAAAAAGCCTCCAGGCATTAGTGGAACTCGGCACATGCTGCGAAGTACATAAAAAGAAAAAAAAATCTAATTTTTGTAATCAGTTTGTTGCCTCCCCCCCCACTTACACTCTTTGGAGTCAGTATGTTTAATGATGTGGAAAATAAACATTTGCTTTTCAGTCACATGTTTTATATGGACTTTCAAACTTCCATTTGCAATGCAGAGGAAGCTACGCTGGACCAGTTCACGGTCCGCACTGTTCATAATTTCCCCCGATGTCGATTTTTTCCAGCCGCTAACTGTGAAAAATGGACCCATTGTGTTTTGCAGATTTGAATTTTGAATGCCCTTCTGTTTTGAGACATGTCCGAGGAGTTTTGTAAACGTAGTGAGAGAAGGAGGTGTGTGTGTGTGTGTGTGTGGGTGTGTGTGTGGGGGGGTGATAAGAAAAAAAAAATAAAACATTTCCCATGGGTCTCCATGAAGAGCGCATTTTCACGTTTTTGGGACTGTCTGATAGTGGCGATGTCATGTGGAACCTGAACGGGAGAAGCGAATTATTTTGTCATAGATGTGACAAAAAATAATTATATATTAAACATACAAAAACAAAAATTGCTGCATTATTACACATCTATCCAGTAGAGTTTTTATATCTTTGTTCTTGAGGTCATGCTGGTGCCTATCAAAGGTCAAAACATTGAGTTTGTTGAGTTTGTTGAGTTTGTTGAGTGTGTTGAGTGTTTCTGCGGATGGCAGTAGAACCACAGGGAGAAAACAGAGGAGTTTGACATTTTTCTGTCTCATGCAATACAGTCACGACAGTGAAAGTTGAGTTAATATGTGAATTTTTTTTTTTTTTTATAAAAGTAACATACTG
The DNA here is from genome assembly GCF_000485575.1 of Poecilia formosa. NCBI lineage: Eukaryota > Metazoa > Chordata > Actinopteri > Cyprinodontiformes > Poeciliidae > Poecilia > Poecilia formosa. The sequence continues at coordinate 641,386 of NW_006800119.1, forward strand.
CAGCTTTAAACACTGAAAAGTGTGGCTTGCACCCATAATTTGTGAAATGACTGTCTTAATCAACAGTGTGGTTTGGTTCTACTGGATTTTATTTTGGGGTTCCAGAGGTGGCTGAGTGCTAATCCAAACCAGATTATTTACATTTTTATTTCTCAAAAATTCTGAGAAAACATTCAGCATTTTCCTGCTACTTTCTGGTTAAGCTCCACTTTGTTCAATCACATAAAATCCCAATTTTGATTGTAAAATCACTAAACCTAGAAACGTTCAACAGGTCTGACTGCTCTGTAGGACTCTGTATGTAGTAGACAAGCAGTCTGACTGTGGAAGCGATTTTCACTCTGACCAACGTCTTTTCATTGTGAGGAAAATTGCCGCAGGGTGTATAGTTAATCTTTTTGTCTCTTTTTTTCACTTTTTCTGGCATGAATTCCTGGTAAAAGAACAGTTTTTGATTCTATCTGCAGACTTGAACAATTTGACCTTTATTTAGTTAATTACTCCACTATTTGATCATCGAAGAATACAAGATCACATGTAAGAAGAGACGTAAAAACAGAAAATATTGTCGTTACAGTTTGGAAATCACACGTGGACCATAGATTTGGGCATTTAGATTGTGGAAATTCTTTTTTCTTACCAATGCATTCCAATAAAACCGGATAAAAGCAGGAGCGTGTAAAACGCCTTTCACATCCCGTCCATCATGTTTGACTTGGTCATTAAAGCTGAACTGAGGAAGAGAAAAAGGGAAAAAAAAAGACGTATATCCTTCAAAAGCCAAACTCTTGTCTGTTTTACAATAATATTTGTTAATCATGTGTAGTATTGTTCTTTAGAAAATGTTGGTAGAAAGAAAGAAAAACTCTTAATTAATGTTCATTGAGTTCATTTTTTGTGCTATGTTGAAAAGTATTTGGCTGAAAGCTACATTTTCAGACATCATTTTCAGACAGAGCTCCCTTTCAGTTCTATCTGTCAATACATTTGGGTTTAGCATTAGCCCAAAGCTAACTGTAATCCTGAGCATTAGCCATAACCCTAACCTTGAAGTGGAACTGTTATGCAAAATGCAGTTTTTAGAAACAAACAGCCCAAGTACTAAAAAAAAAAAAACAAACTCTGCCCTTTTCTGGCAACATGTTGATGTTTCTTGGTGTCTGGAAAACGAGCCATTTATTAAGTCACAATCGCTAGGAACTGCTCCCAACCTGGCAACCCAAGCAGAGCGGGATCAGCTGGTTTTACCACACTATGTGCTGTACAACGGCTGCTGGGAAAGACAAGTGTTTGGTTGTTGACTTTCCATCCAGAAACCACTTGCTGCGTTCCTGTCGGTTGTGCAGGAGGCTCCACTGCTTCTGTTTCTGTTTCTGGGTTTGACTCGGGGTCAAAGATGTATGGTGACACAAATGCGTATCTGTTCACAGATATTTTCACATGGGGGTGTATTATGCAGGATTCATATTTTACGCATTTTTGTATATTTGGGTTTCTACTGCTTCTAAAAGCAGCCAAAGAGCTTAAAATAACCTCCCATAAATCTTTTGGCGAGAAGTCTTTTGGTGTCGAAAATGAGCCGTTTCCAAAAACGTCTGGAATATAACGTCACAAATCAGCAGACACTGCCTGTTACCTAGCAACCCAGGTGGTTTTGTTCTTCTTGTTGGTTGTTCAGGGGGCTCCACTTCTGCTTTTCAAAGATTTACGGTTGTATAATTGTTAAAACTTTTTGCAGCCATTTTCACACACAAGTGTTAGTGTTGAGTTGGGGGGATTGGGGGGAAGGGGGTGGCCAGCAGCATCTTATTTAGATTTAAAGTAACAGGACGCCCTAAAACGGCTCATTCTGAAAGGAGCTCAAAACAGTCAGAACTAAGCAGATTAAAATCTCATGATCGAAGAATAATTTTGTGCAAAAAATGTAATGAACATGTTTTGTAGCCCATATACCTATCCCAACATGTCCAAGCAAGCCTTAAAACAGATAATTAAAGCGGTTTTGCTTCACGTCCATCCAGTCATTGTCCATTCTAGCTTATTCTTGCAGACTGACAGGGAGCTGGTGTTTCCAGCAGCCATTGGGCAAGAGACAATGTACACTTAAAGTTAGAATGCCGGGTAAAAACTAACCGCTTGTCTGGACCTTCGTCCAACAGGCAGACTACAATTCTAAAATAACTCAGAAACTCAACATTGTCATTCACAACTCCTCCTTCTTTTTCCTGATTGGCCCAGATGAAAAGCATCCTGCTAAGTCAGACTCAATCATGAATATCTTCTGAGGAGTTTTCTTACAAAACCACTCAAAGGTACTTTTTTTCCCCTGCTTGTATCACCATGAGAACCATATTAGAAATTGTCAAACACTAAAATTGCAACATATCTGGAAAAAATTATACTGGCTACAATTATTTAAAACACTAATTTGAGATTTGTGAACCTTTGTCGTTTGTTTAAACATGAAATCATGAGTTGGTCGTATCATTACGCCAATATCTAGAACAATTTGGAGATGTGAAGTTTTGTACTATGAAAATAAAACAAACGTCCACGATGGACCAGTTTGTCATTTCTGTTTGCTCTCTGGCTTACGGGTAATAATAATAATCCAGTCCTGCAAGTGTCTCAATGAGTTGTGCAACAGGTCTCATGCTTTTAGTTATAGACTCCCTGAAACAACCATCTAAAGTCTTTTTTCCTCTTGGGTGATAATCCTCTCCCAGGAGACGTGACAAAAACAGCTCCATCATATTTAATAACTTTAGCCCCAAAATCTTCCTGACTTATTAAGTTTTAACCAGTTTAAACTAGCTACCGACCACCGCAGACCAGTCCTTGTCACTAGCTTGATGTCACCGACCCATTGTTGGTGGGATTCAGAACCGTTTGAAAATACCCGTTGTAGTATTTCAACATTTTAGCAAACAGTCAATGCTAAATGTCTTCTTTTGACGAAATGCCCTGAAGAGTGGCCGGTTGCCAGGGAAATGGGAAAAGCTGGAGTGCGGAGAGGAGCTGATGTGAATGGATCCGTTTCATTTCAGGGGTCAAAGAGTGACGACTATCTCTCGAAATGTTGTTGGTCCTAAAGGCACAAGTCTAGAACACAGACCCATGTGCTTTCCCTGAGAAGGTAATAAACCCCTGTCTCACAAAGAGCCCATGAATAAAAGCAAGAAGCCGGGCTCGCTCAAGGGTTCGATGCAATGCAGCTCTTGTTAATAGTTCCCTTTAAACCCAAAGGTTTGGCTGAAGGAAAAGGGCAGACTGCGAAGTGGAAACAAAGAAACACTCTACTATGAGTTTACAAAGAATGCTTTTTTAGATTTTTTATCATATCGAGCTGTGTTCAGCCAGCGGCCACTCCCCCCCCCCCGCTGGATTTGCGTTCAACTCTGGAATTAGAAAGTTTCCAGCCGTCCACAAACAGGAAGTAAACTTTCTTTTCTCTCGCGTCACACAAGATCCGGCGGCGACAATCTACATTGTTAACTGGATAAATGGTAACACTTGGCGACACGTGAGGACGCTGTTTCTAGATGCCTTGACTAAATGAGATAAACTTCAAAACGCTGGACTTTTTTTTTTTTCACAATCGTGAATAAAGAAGCATAAAACAATGTCTCGGTACACAATGTCCATTCTGTTTGATTCATCCTCTTTATTTCTGGGCAGCAAGTGCAGATTCACATCAGTTTTAACGAATGGATTAGAAGCAAAATAACTGGCAGCTGAAGTGCACAGACTGAAATGAAAACTATTTGGTAACGCTTCATCTGATGGGGTGTGATAAGACTGACATGACACTGTCATAAACAATACCTGTTATGAACATGAAGGACTCTTTATGAATGTTTATGACTGATGTCATTAAGTCTCATTGGGTAAAAAATGACACTTTTAATGCAAAGTTGCAGTAAAACTCACATAAAAAGTCCACTAAAACCTTCAACTTTGTATTAAAAGTGTCATTATTTACCCAATAACACTTAATGACAACAGTCATAAACATTCATAAAGACTCCTTTATTTGACCTTTATTTGGTCAAATAAAGGATGACCAAAAGTTTTAATGAAGTCCAAGATGCCCAAGGATGGATTACTTACAAAGGTTTGCTCAAAAATAGCAGCAATATTGTGTCACCAATGTTTTTTAAAATTACTATTTTGAAATCAAAATTTAACAGATGAAAATGACAAAGAAAAACATTAAAACTTTTAATTAGAACTGTAGAAATCGATCAGTTGCAAATCAAAGTGTTATTCTTTCCAAGTTTGTTTAAAAAAATAAAAAATAAAATAAAATTCTAGAACAGATATGAAATTGTTCTCCTTTTGGACTTTTCTGGTTTAGCTGTTCATCAAACCAACATGTTTAAGATCAGACAAAGACAAGTTTTCAAATCATGATTTCATTTATTAAAGCAAGAAGAATAAAATAAACTAAAATAAAAATTAAAAACCATCCAAACCAAACTGGCCCTGAAGCCTAACGACTGGGTCTACTGTCCTATTTTGCACTTAAATGTAACAACAGGATTTAACTTTGAAGCCCACAGGAAAACCTCTACTTGGTTTCGTGTGGGGATTTTTGTGCGCGACAGAGACGAAAAAGAAAAGAGAAGCGAAAGGGAGAAAGGCGGGGAAAGGTTTAAAAGGAAAGAAGATAGAAATGGAGAGAAAGAGAGAAAACAAAACCGAGAAACCAACAGCAACAGACGGAGCTGAGCCGTTTTGTTATCGGGTCATCTCTCTGATATCTGAACTGAAATGACGTGAATCCTCTGACGTGCCATCATGCTCATGCAAGAGAATTTTGTGACATGTCCGAAACAATCTGAGGATTGGGATTTTTAAAATTTGCTCTAACTAGATATCGGGCCAAAGAAACAAAAGAGTGAAAAACAATAGTTATGCAGTAAATTAGCATTGTCTATTCCTGTTTGGGTTTTTTTGAGAAACATATGGAGAAGGTATTTCCATTTTAGTTTTAGAAAATAAATAAAATCAACAAATAGAAACAAACTGACATTTTGAATTTCTAGGTCTGTGAACAACTCAAAAAATTCTTCAAGATGAAAATCGTTGGTATGGTAATAAACATTTCCTGTCACTTCTTGAATGGCTCTTCCAGCCTTTAAAAGACTTATTCAGAGGCTGTTTTTTTTTTTTGCCTCTGTTAAGATAACTTCACACTGCTTCAGTTATTTTAAAATAAAGTCTTCAGGGGAGAAAATTCATCGTTAATAGTGATCTATTGTGTGAGTTTCATCCCAGTGTGTGCCTTTTCCTCCACTGGGGAAATGTTTTGGATCACTCTGGCACTGAGAAATGAATTTTCCTACCCAACACTGTACTGGATGATAGAATCATAGAATCATGTCTCAAGATCATTTTCTGTAAGTTGTGGCTTTGCGACTATTTCTCTGTTTTTTTTTTGTTTTTTTTTTTCAAACTTAAAAAAAATAAATAAATCAAAATCTTGTTGGACTCTTGCTTTTGTAAGGCTGTAATTTGGGAAACGTTTCCTGGTGACACCCTGAATGTGAATGACAAGCTAACGGAGCTTCATCCACTTCACTTTGCATCTGGACCAGTTGGTAGCTCCACATGTTTAACCTCTAAAAGTCCAAATAAATAAAAGCAAACAGGCTTGCTTTTTTCTTTTTTCTTTTTTTTTTTGTTGTAAACGCTGAATACATTTCAGCTTTTATCAGGGTTGTTTGTCGGGGGGACAGTGGTGTCAATTGTATTTCTGGCACTCAGAACAAACGATGTTTTATACCAAATGAGCAGAACTAAAGATTAAATGTTAGTTGGCCTTAAGCAAACTTTAGTTTGCAGACCACTGGCCAATCGACAGAAAGGCTCCTTTGTACGCTGGAGGCCGTGACGTCAAAAGGCCTCTATAAAGACATAAATTCATAGTTTAATCCGGAACAACGCCGAGGTGGGAGAACGAGTCTTGATGTCCTCCTCTTGTTTCTTAACGTGCATAGCTAATGAGGCTTCTTCCCAGGATAAATAAAGCAGCTCCAACGTCGGCGGCCGTCAGATTTGGGCCGGCCGGAGCCTGACGGACGTTCAGCGTGACGGGATTAAAACCTTTTTCTGTTCTCTCTGTTCTAATTTGCAATCACAAAATGCTGGAGATGCTTGAATATAGCCACTATCAGGTGAGATAGTCTTCTAGTTCTGCATTTTTTTGATGACTAATTTAATTTTTAAGCTGCCTGGAGATGTTTAAGATATAAAAACAATAAAAAATGTAAAAAAAATCAGAATGATTTGTAGCATTTAATGCTAACAAAAGTTTACATGAAAGCAGAATGGGGAAGCATTTTGTGGTCATGTGATTTCACCTAAAGGCTGAGCTGTGATGTTTTTGCTGCCTTTCCACTTAAGGTTATGAAAACAGAATGAACATAAATAGAGTCCTGATCGTCTTTAAGGGCAATAAAACATGATATGTCCTCTGGAACGTGGTCAGGAGTTTCCTTTAAATGGATCTAAAAACTAAAACTGGAATGACTGGGGAATTTTAAAGCTGGAAACTTCTGTTGAAACCTCTATAAATCCATTCACATTCATAAGATTTGATTAATAAATTGTCTTAATCTGGACAAAAGCTGGAGCATCAAGTAGTAAAATGTTCCGATTTGTTTTTTGTTTGTTTGTTTGTTTGTTTTTCTCACAGGTGCAGTCCCACCTGGAAAGTCCGAACAAGTACCACATTCAGCCGGCTCAGAGGCAGCAGGTGAGGCAGTACCTGTCCTCCAGTCTGGGCGGGAAAGCCGGCAGCCAGCCACCCGAGCACAGCATGCCGCCCGGGGCCACCGGCAGCGCCCCCAACAGTCCTATGGCCCTGCTCACCCTGGGCACCAACTGCGAAAAAGAAGTAGGAGTGTTTCATGGGTCGTATCAGACACCCCGATGCAGTGCGGGAGGTTTTTACCAAGCTGTTCTCTCTCACACAGATGGACGACGTCATTGACGACATCATCAGCCTGGAGTCGAGTTACAACGAGGACGTCCTGGGACTGATGGACCCCGCTCTGCAAATCAACAACCAGGTTATCTGCACCTTGTTTTGCCTTATTGGTTGTTTTTGGTTTTGTTTTTTACGACTGCATGTTGATGCCGTTGTGGATAGAGTACATTTCTGCCAAATCACTCAGACAGTGTCTTAGAAAAAACTTGGAAATTTCTGAGTTTGAAAAGTCACAAAGGTCCATTTTTTTTGTAAAATTCAAGTCAAACATTTTTTCCCTTTTGAAATTCAGAAATTTTGTAAGTTTTTGTAGAAATTTTCCGAGTTTGAAAAGTCTCACATTTTCCACATGTTCCATTTTTAGGAAATTTTCTGTCAAAAATCTGCTAGAAGATCAGACATTTTGTGATAGATTAATTCATTTTCCATTTTTCAAATTCTTAGCAGTCTAAAATCTTCCACTTTTGAAACTCAAAATCTTCCATTTTTTGTTTGTTGAAAATTTCTGAGATTTTTTGGATGCAAATTTTCTTTTTCTTTTGTTTTCTGTCTCCAATGACGCTAAAATGCCTCCTTAGTTCTTGTTTTTATTTCTTCCCTGAACAAAACACTGACTCCTGTTTCCCCCTCCAGCTGCCAGTGTCTGGTAGTTTGCTGGACGTGTACAACAACCCGGGGCTTCCCCTGCCGGGCATCGCCATCGGCAACGCATGCGCACCCAACATCAAAAGGGAATTCACAGGTAAATAAATGAAGATCCAGATACAAACTGTATTCATACCGCACTTTAAGCACAGACTTTGAAAAAAAAATAAAAATACTACTGCAAATACTCCTGATTGTTTTCTCTCACTGTGGGAAGAACAGTTAGAAAACACTATATGGAAATGTTTCTGAACAAGCTTGTGTGAGTATTGTGTGCAATTTGGAAGTGCACAAGATACTATTAAGTCAATGCTTTGCCAAATAATCACTCCAGCTCCCGGCATGAAGCAAGTTCTGGACAAGTCAGGATCCTGTGGCCAGTTTGAAAGCTATCAGAGGTCAGACGGCTTTCCAGTAGGTAAGAAGGAAACGTTTTACCGTCGGACAATGTGTTTTGTGTCCGACTAAACTCCTTTGCATTTAAAGAAGAAAACAAAACAAAAAAACACAGATAAACATGAAGCTAAATTGCTGCTACTTTTACAAGTGTTTCAAATAGTGAGCGAACGAACGAACCCGGTTCAGACCGTTTGTTCTCCCGTTGCTCCACAGAGGCTGAAGTTCGCGCTCTGGCTAAAGAGAGACAAAAGAAGGACAATCACAACCTGAGTGAGTCGGTCGTAATAAAGTGAAAATGAGATTTCTGTGTGTTTATGTTTTTATTCATGTTGAACAGAAAGGAAATATAGTGGAAGAAAAACATTGATTCCTCTTTCTGCTCCTCCGTTTGGATGATTTCTAGTCGAGCGAAGACGGAGGTTCAACATCAACGATCGCATCAAAGAGCTGGGAACCTTAATACCCAAGTCGAATGACCCGTAAGTATCAAACTGCAGCATTTATTCTGGTCATTTTTGTTGAATTGGTGATTTTATGTGACAGGCCACATTAAAAAAAAAACAACAACAAAACAAAAACAAACTTTTAATAAATCGAAACCTGAAAAGTGTGGCATGCACTTTCCCTCTGGTGCCCTTTAATAAAATCCATTGCGACCAGTTCCAGTGGGAATGATCTTGTTGCTTGTCAACGAGAAAAGAACATGTGAAAAAGTTTTAAACAACAACAAAAACATGAGTTTGGTCAAAAAGCTTGTTTATTAGCAGCTGGTTTTCACAAAAGCAGCAAATATGTGGGAGGAGCTTGGCGACCATAACTGAACTTCTTGTTTTCTGTCTGTCCTGGAGGGACAGAGGCTGAAAACATGCAGCCAGTGCTGCAGTGGGACGGTTTGGCTTAAGGGATGTTCATGTTTTGGAGTGAAATTCTGTCAAATTTCAGACCTAAATCCATTTGATCTGTTGGAAAACTCTTCAGATTTTTCTGTGCTGACACTTTTCATGCGGTCTGACTACATTTGAGGTTTTTAGAAAGAAGAAAGGGCAAAAACATAAACTGTTGATGAGTAAACTCTAGAAAGAGACGCAGCTGTCATGGCAACCAAAGGAAGTTTAACAAAGGGTCGACTGTGGAGCTGAAAACACATGAAGGCCACACATTTCAGATTGTAATTGTTTCTCTCTCTTTAGGGTTTTTGTTTGTTTGTAAAAAAAACAAACAAAAAAAAAACAACTTTTTTTTTTATCCTATCTAAATTTTATCCTACTCATCAAAATTCTGGAATATTCTGTGTTGAGCTGTCAGGTAAAATTCATGTGAAAAACAGTTACAGCTTGTGGATGTACTTAAAAAATGGCAACAAATTAAATTAAAAACTTCAAAGATAATGTATAAATCTTTTTGTTACTACAAATTATTAGGTTTAAAAAAACATTTAGAATTATAGAATATTTCATACATGGAAAATATATAAGATAGTAATGTAATACTAATGTATTTTTCATAGTTTTAGTAGGAAACTTTTTTGGATAAAATAAATTATTTAGTTGTTTTATTCTACATGCAAGCCACAGATTTTAGATCAACATTTATTTTTTTATTTATTGTTTTACTTTATATTATTTTTCCCTGCTACTATTTTGTGTCGGGTTATGCTTGTAAAATAGTTAAACTTTGTTGCTACTGTTAGAAAAAAAAGTTAAATAAATGTGAATCACTTGGTGAGACATTGGATAAATGACTTGATTATTACAAATTACTGAGATGAAATTTAAAAAATTTGTTTATCAGGAGTAAATTATTTATTTCTCATTTTGACAGATTATTAAGTGGTTGAATTTTTTAAAGTTATTTCTTTCTGAGAATAAAAACATATTTTTTGACAAACCTTTTTTAGAAACGTAGCATCACCTCATTGGAAGCGTCTCTTCTTTTGAACACGTGTGCCTTGACATTTATCTGCTCCACAGCGCTCTGCCTCTTCCATGTGTTCTCTTAAAAGTGCATGACTTATTGACCCGGATGATCCGTGAAGAATCCTGCGTTGTTCTGGTCAGCTGGTCAGCTGGCCCTCACTGCAGATCTCTGTGTTCCCCCAGAGACATGCGCTGGAATAAGGGTACCATTCTGAAGGCCTCCGTGGATTACATCAGGAAGCTGCAGCGGGAGCAGGAGAGGGCCAAGGAGCTGGACTACAAGCAGAGGAAGCTGGAGCACGCCAACCGCCACCTGATGCTGCGCATACAGGTAGGCCGCAGCTGCGTCCGCAACAAGCTGACCACGACTTCACGCTCCATCGAGGGCAGAAAAAGAGAAAACAGTCATTTTGAAAAACAATCATTTTGTGCATAAAAGATCATGATCCCACTGAAGAGCCCACTGCACTGAACCCACTGACAACCTCCTGGTTGTTCCATCAAATATTGATTTCTGAAATCGTCCAGAATTCAAACATTAGTTTTGTTGTTTCTAAATGAATATGAACTTGTTTCCTTTGCATTATTTAAGGTCTGAAAGCAGTGCGTCTTTTCTGTTATTTTGACCATTTCTCATTTTCTGCTAATAAATATTAAACTTTTGCTTGGAATTTCAGAGACATGTTGTCAGTAGTTCATAGAATAAAAGAACATGTTCATTTTACTCAAACATTTACCTATAAAACGTAAAATCAGAGAAGCTGATCATTTGAAGAGGTCTCTTAATGTTTTTTTGAAATAATATGATATATTTAAATACCACTCTGCAGTTCAAAATCCATTTTTTTTGGCTCAACTCAGTATGCTAATTAAAACTTTTTTTAAAGGATTAAAAAAAAAGTTTTGTTTTGTTTTTTTTTGCTCATCTTCCCTCCAATTTTCTGAGGCCCCACTTTGAGAAACACTGGTGTAGACATGTTGGTAGTGGGAGAGGGCCCAAAATGAAAGTCTGCTTAGGGCCCCAAAAAGGCCTGGGCCGGCCCTGGTTAAACACTGGTGTAGACATGTTGGTAGTGGGAGAGGGCCCAAAATGAAAGTCTGCTTAGGGCCCCAAAAAGGCCTGGGCCGGCCCTGGTTATAGACAATGGATGGATGGATGGATGGATGGATGGATGGATGGATGGATGGATGGATGGATGGATGGATGGATGGATGGATGGATGNATGGATGGATGGATGGATGGATGGATGGATGGATGGATGGATGGATGGATGGATGGATGGATGGATGGATGGATTGTCATGTTGTTTGTTGATTTCTTATTTCATGCAGGTGATTAACTCTCTGCTTCGTGTTCGTCCAGGAGCTGGAGATCCAGGCTCGGGCTCACGGCCTGACCGTCGTGTCGTCCCCGTCGCTCTGCACGTCCGAGCTGATGGCGCGGGCCATCAAGCAGGAGCCCGTCCTCGGGGACTGTCCGTCCGAGCTCTACCAGCACAGCTGCACCCCGGACATGTCCCCTCCAACCACGTTGGACCTCAACAACGGCACCATCACCTTCAACCACATGCCCGCCGACGCCGGCGACTCGGCCCACTACGGGAGCTCCAGGACGTGTAAAATGAAGGAGCTGGTCAGGGACAACAGCCTGGGACCGGTTTCCCCCAGCGACCCGCTGCTGTCCTCCATGTCGCCCGACGTTTCCAACCCCGTCAGCGGGCGCCACAGCTCCAGCTCCAGCTCCAGCATGGAGGAGAAAGACCATGGATGTTAGCCCCACGCCACGACCAGCATCTGAACAGGCGAAGGAACTCAGAGATCGTTTTCTTTTCAAAGAAAATTTTTAAAGAAAAAAACAAGTTTTTCAATTATTGCTGTTTAATTATTACTTTGAGCCAAGACTCTTTAGATCTTCTCTCAGTGTTTTTCATGAACTTCTCAGAAATACTTGAGAAACACCTGACATACAAAAACTTGAAAACCTTGAAGTAGCCTGTTTAATATTTGACATGGTTTATTTTACATTTCATCAGAATCTGCCCCCCAAAAAAGTGCATTATGAAAACGTTATATTGTTGAAATGATAAGGGCAGAAATACGAGTTTGAAACATGTTTAGACTCAACAATTTCCCCATATTTAGGAAATAAATAGCTAATCCAATAATAATAATAATAGTATTTATCTATTGTAAAATTGTATTATTTTTCTTCCAGATATCTCGTTTTGTTTTTGGTCCATCAATATTCATACCATAACAGACCTGATTTGGTTTCGTTCAAAGAGTCGAAGCAAATTCTTCCTTCTGCTCATCGTAAAATCTTAAATAAATCTAAACTACAATGATGACTTTTGACATAAAGGTACCGGAAAAACCTTTTTTATTTTTTTCCCAGTAACGTTGACATGTTTGCATCACAGCTGTTACCTACTTCCTGTTTACCCGTCTGTTTGGGTCCGGTGTGGCCATGACGCAGCAAACTCTTGACTTTTCACACCTTTGATCCCAGCGTGCGTGCAGCGTCCAGACCAGGAGCTCATCAAAAGTAGCAGGAAAACGTCAAATAAATGACGATATTCAACCAATTATTTCTCCACCCTAAAGCCCACCTGACATGTTTGACCCAAAAAGCAGCTGGGATGAGAAACTGTGCGACTGAAGCTTAAAAGATTCAAAACTTTGTTACTGTACGTGTTTTGGCAGACAGTGATGTCATAAGCAAAATAAATAAATCAATTTAGAAAGGTCTTACAAAGTGCTATTTTGACATGGAGTGCAAAATAATTCATACCCCTTTGAATTTGTCCACATTTTGTCGCCACAAACTTGAATGTATTTTACTGGGACTAGACTAACGCACTGTGAATAATTGTGAAGTAGAGGGACGAGATTCAAAATGGCTCAACATCTCTTACAAATAAAGATCCAAAAAGGTGTGCATTGCATTTGTACGCCCACCTACACACACCACCACCCTGTTCACTGTAAATCCAGTGTTTCTATTAGTGACGTAAAGCTACAGTTTGTGACTTTTATGAAAAATGTCCTGTCTACATAATAAAACTGTCTCCATGTTGTGACAGTGTAATACGTGCCCTGAGCGAGTACTGCCGTCTGAAGAAAAGCCCCAATCAGAGCCAGGAGGCGGGTCTTAACGCTGTCAATCAACCTCATGTTGACAGTTCAGTGTGTGCTAATGGCGGAGAAACAACTCGCAGTTACAGGAAAGCTATTTATCTGCTGTCATAGGTGGCTGTGCTAACTAGCTTTAGCATTCATGAAGAGAAGCAGCGCAGTAGCAGAGAATTGTCACTTTGCACTGATCGTCATTTGACAAATGTCAATAACAGGCCACAGCTACCGTAGGTTTAGATCATGTGTTGGTCAAAGTCCAAAGACCAAAATCTAATAAATCTGAACCACAATATGAGACCTGATGTTCACAGATGCTGATGTGACTGAGCTACTTAGCAAAGAGAAATACGGAGGAAACAAACAGTCTCTGTATAAAGGTCATAGAAGCTCTTTTCTGAAAGATCAACACTTTAAAGTGTTGACTCAGATGTGCTAAATACAAATTCATGCTCACATTTCTGTTTTTATTCATGACACCACATGTATGAATCATTTCTGTTACACTTCACAAGTGGTTACTTATTTCTAGTCAGAGTCTAAAAACAGGGAAAACATTAAAAGATGGATAAAAATAACAATAAATCAGAGTTTAATGTAGAAGTTTCATAATATTTTTCCTAAAATAAATAATTGATGAACAGTGTATGAGGTCATTCATGGAAGTAAACAGCAGGTGGCGCCAACTTCACACCCAGAGGATGTTTTCATCAGCAGTCAGTGGTGAAGTTCACCTGATGACAGAGCTAATGGAGGCTGCTGTATTCTAGATGTTTCCTAAATGTATGTTTTGGTTTTCATTATTATTATTATTATTTCATTAGCTTGTCAGTAAATTGGAAAACACCATCTGACCGAGAAAGAGAAAATAAAGACAAAGTCAGTAATTACTGAGTAAAACTTTGAAAGTGTTTATGCAACAGTGAGGACTGGGGTAAGTATGAGATCGTTGTCATCTTCATTGTTGTCATTTTCTAATCTAAAACATTCTTACTTTGGCACTACTGAAAAAAGTTAAGTTCATTTTTAGGTTTACCGCACGTCTTTGCAAGGGTTTCCAGTTCATACGGCAGATGATGGACCCTGATTTTCAGGCGAAGCCACAAGTTTCATCAACTTTGCAAATGGAGATTCATGTTTTCTGCCATTCTGTAAAAACTTTATCTGAATGATGAATAATCACAGATACTTTTGAATCTTTGTAGTCTTCTTGTATCTTACATATGTTATATATATATAAAACCACCCTTGAAGCCAACCGCAAACCACTTGCACAAGTGTCCATCAAATGTGGCATATACCAAGGAGATGCTCTGTCCCCACTGCTGTTCTGCATAGGCCTGAACCCCCTTAGCCAAATCATCAACAAGACTGGCTACAGATACCGACTCAAGAATGGGGCCACAATCAGTCACCTCCTCTACATGGATGACATCAAGCTGTACGCCAAGAACGAGCTAGACATCGACTCACTGATCCACACCACCAGGATCTACAGCACTGACATTGGGATGTCATTCGGACTAGAGAAGTGTGGCCGGATGGTTACAAAGAGAGGGAAGGTCATCCACACAGAAGGGGTCTCAC
>NW_006800119.1:657399-674929 GCF_000485575.1 Poecilia formosa
CCCTCAAGCTCCCAGGCCTCTGTTAGAGGACCCGAGCTCAGGGGATGAAAGAGACCACCCGCGGAGGGTGAGAAGGGAAGTGCTAAACTGCCACCGGGGGTAAATTGTGGGTTCAGTGTTTCATCCAAGGGCTACAAATGAACAACCTCAGACAATCTTGGGATTATTCATCAACCCACCAGGACAGTTGTCATTTCCTCCTATGTGAACTTTGGCTGCTGCTGCTTTCAGGTTTGTTCCCTGCTCTTTGCTTCCTCTTTGTTCTTACATGCCGGCCTCGTCTTGCTGTCTGTGATGTTCATGTTCTTTTGTACATTTTTAGATTTCACTAAATCAAGAGGATTTATTATCATTATACATTATTCCTGGCAGTGACTGAGCAGTATTTTTACACCATTGTTACATTTAATAATGATCCGTAAGTTGTAGCAGTTGTAAGCCTTTAGTATTTGTGAATTTGTTAACTGTGGCGCAGAGATGCAGCAAACACGTTGCTGACTTTAACAAGTCCGATTAGGTGATATTCCTGTCCACCAGAGGGCAGTATCGCTCCTCTTCTGGTTGGCGGTTCACTTTCTCCTCTTTGTTGAGTCAGACGTGTCGGTATGACTGACTTCTAATGTAAATATGTATGCAGGGTCTCTGCTTGTATTTTTCTACAAATATGATATCCTCATAGTATAGAATGACGAAAGAAATGAGCAAAAATGACCCAGTCATTGTATAATCATACACATCTTTACATCACACTGTCATATTTGCTCATTTTCATCGTCATGTTATCCTGTGTCATTCTTAACACCATACTGTTATTTTTGCCCATTTTCAATTATGTATACTCAGTGTACATATGAGTATACTGAGTATATATACTCAGTATACTCATGATCAAATTGATCAAAAAAATCTCATAGTTATGTCATTTTTGCTGATTTTCAATGTCAGTGTAACGTCATTTTTTTGTCATTTATTTTAGTATGTAAAAGAATTAGCAAAAATTACTGAAAACTTTTATTAATTTTAGAGTCAAAAATTCAAATTTCCTGGAGAAGTAAAAAAAAAAAGACTGGTATAGTAAAAAAAGAGAATATATATATGACTCAGTATGTCATATTTTTGCTTGTTGAAAACGTTCAACTCTTCAGTTGATTCAGCTGTTTTGGAGTAACCAAACTAACCAGATTAATCTAAAAAAAAAAGAAAAAAAAAAAGAATGTCCGAGTTGTTTTGGCAGATATGTACTCCTTTAGTCTCTATCTGCAATGCCCCTCATATAACATTTTACTTTAATTTATGGTGGCTGGATAGAAACAGAAGAAGTGACCCTCCTCCAACCTGAACATGAAGCCATCATGACACACAGAGAGTTCAGCTCCTCTGAAGCTACGCTAACAGTTTGGGTGGCTGCATAGCTTTGCACAACGGCCAGGAAACAGGGGAAAGCTCCACAGAGGCTTCCTAATTCAACCCCAGAGGTTCCAGGCTCTGCATTCTTATTCCGATTCAAGTATCCTGGAAAAGTGTCACCGAACGGCCCTGCTGGGACTTCGCGCCCCACAATCACGGCTGCTGAGTCTACGCTAATTGAGTGAGCGCGACACAGATGCTCCCTTTCTGGCTGGAGGGAGGGAGCAGAGTTCCCCACTTTTCTCCAGAAATAATCCTGATTGGTTTAAAAAGATGCACTGTATGAAGTGGAGAAACAACAGGACCCAAACAAAGAGACAGAATCGATTTTTATTACTGTTAAAGTCATCAAGTCAGTCAAGGAGTACATTACAGAGCTTTACAAAAAAGAAAATGCAGGACGGGAGCGGCGGGCGACCGCCGGTTCCTGGCAGAAACACCACATGAACAGTAACATCTGTTGGAGCATGAACACAGACAAAGAGTAAAACGTGTTGGGGGGGGGAAAGCAGTGCTTCAGAGTGTAACAGTGTTTATTTAACATCAAACACATTCGACCTGCTAACAAATGAAATATTTCTCTGATATTTCTCTGATTCAGCCTCTAAGGGATTATTTACCTGGCAAATATATTCACCACCTCCATCCTGGGAACTTATTCAGATTTTGTCACATTTCAGCCTTAAGATGGGTTTTTATGAGTCAGACTGACATAAAGTGTGTAATAGTTGTGAAGTTGTCATAAAATGTTCTTTGAACACCTCTGAGGCTTGTTGTTAGCTGAGAAAACTGTGAAGATGTTTAACCCAGAAAGGTCCACTGTTGTGATATTACATCATCTATATATTTTAACAAAAAAAATAAACAACTAACAAATGTTTACTTTTCTTCTGTTTTTTTCCCTCCTAAACCTAGAGATTGAACCCTACAATGTTTCATAAAACCTTACAAAAGCAAAAATACTTTTCAGAAAACATATTTTCATCTCTAGCGTACTCCTACAAAACCATTTTCAAGGTTCTTCTATGTTTTTCTACATCTAGATCTTCCAGGGTTAAAACCAGAGAAGCAGCCGATAGGCCCCTTGGTGACTTTGGAGGAGCTGCACAGGTCTACAGCTCAGGTGGGAGGTTGAGAAGACTTAAAAATACACTTTAAGTGTGGAAAGAAGAAAGAGACAAATAATCCCGTTTGAAATTTGTGACGCGCCACGGGGAAACCAGGGACAAGTCACCAGAGCAGAAGCAGAACAAAAACCCAACATAAAAATACTTACATTTCTAAGAAAATAATGATTTTCGTTTTACTGCTAAATCATAAATAACCCATCCTCTACTTTAAAAAGCAGCTTCAGAGATATTAAAATGGTCAAATTTGTGTTTGGATTCAGAGTAAATCTGAGCTGTTTTGGAGTAAGCAAACAGCTGATTAACATACCGGGCATAATTGGGTATTCACACGTTTTCGGTTTCGGCCAATAAGATGAAAATTGAAGTTATTTACAAATTCACAAAGTGTGGAATCGATGCTTTCCAATAATGTTCCTGTCAAAACGCCTCCAAGGAGATTTGTTCCTGGTTTTATTGTGGTCAGTCACATTCGTCAAAGGCCGTGTAGAGGTCACAGCAAACATGGAGGGATGTGTCTCCATGGGTCACCGATGATGATTAACAGTTTTCCTGCAACGTTACGTTGTTTAGCAGCTATTAGCATGTACACGAGATTGATTGACAGCGCTAAGACCTTCCTCCGGGCTCTGATTGGTTGTTTTTGTCTGGGGAGGAGGAGGTTGATTTTTTTTCTTTGTCAAAGATTATCTGTCTCATAACATACTGCCATGGCATAATTTTTGTGAGTTCTTAGAAAATCCATTAAGTTTGAGTGAAGGTTAGGTATTTTGAGGACAACAAATGACAAAAAAAAAAAAGAAAAAATTCTCTCTATGTCTAATAAAGCACAATAAAGATTCTGATTTGATGTGAGAAAAAGTGAAAAAGTTAATGGGGTTTGAATATGTTTGCAAGGAACTGTTAGCATAACAAAATACACGGTGACATAATGACCAATCAGATTCAATACAATAAAAAAAGATGTTAAATAAACTGTAACTTGAGTATCTATCATTTAAAGCTAATAATAAGAACAGTAGCCTGTTTAATTCAAAATTTACATTTTCATCAAAATTCAGATGTATGTACTCTTTGAACAATCAAAGTGACTGTGTGTGTGCATGTGTGTGTGTATGTTTGTTTCTAATACCTTGTGAGGACCAGTTTCCTGACACATACAACATTGTGGGGACACACTGCTCCTTGTGGGGACCGAAGCTGTTTTTGGGGCAGGGGGCAGATTTAGGACTAAGGTGTGAATTGAGTTTTGGTTAGGACAGGGATAAGATTTAGGCTGTAGAAATGAATGGAAGTCAATGGAAAGTCCCCACAAAGTTAGCCATGCAAACATGCATGCGTCTCTGTGTGTGTGTGTCATCACCTATTGGATATAAATGAAGAAATCTGATCATTGTACTGACAGGCTGCTCTCTTTCTGTGGCCGATGGGGGGAAAAAACATTTTCAGTGTGTGTCAGAACAGGCCACCCACACAGCCACCTACACACACACACACACACACACACACACACACACACACACACACACACACACACACACACACACACACACACACACACACACACACACACACACACACACGGACGCACATTTATCTGACATCAACCTTATGCCAGAGGCTGTGTGTGTCGGTGACGGTGCTGACAGTCGGGGAGGGCCACAGACTTCTGCTAAAGGTTATGTGGACTGGATCGAAAATGACACAAAGAATCACAGTTTCTGCAGCCAGTCAGATATTGCTCCTTTTTTTTATTCTCTTTGTGGTGTGATCACAGAGATCTGGACCTGTTGCTCTGTATTATTAATGCTTGACTGCACTAAAGACAGGAAAACATGGTTCTTATTACTGTTCATCAAGAATAAACTGAAAATAAGTTGAAATAAACTAAACACACAGTGTCCCTCACAAGTTAATAAGTACCCATTGTAAAGATAAAATATCACATGGGCAAATTTATATATATAAAAAAACCATTTGAAAATAAATAAGAAAAACTAAGAGAAAAAATATTGGAAAACAAATAAACAAATGAAATTAAAAAGAAAAATGTTAGAAAATAAATACATCTAAACAAAGAAAACTACACAAAAATAAATGTTACTAAAATTAATTTTAAAAAACAATTGGGAAATAAATAAAATTAGGACAAAATCATATCACCAACATATAAATAAAAACGGAAAAAAACATTAGAAAATAAATTAATTAAATTTAAAGAAAAAATAGAAAATAAGTAAATTACATTTTCTACAATTATTGAACTTCTCTCTTATTAAAACAAAGAAAGAAATAGAAAATAAACAAACTAATAAGTAAATAAAATTGAAGAAACAAAAAGAAAACAGAGAGAGAGAAAACGTATGTGTATATATATGTATATATATTTTTTTTACACAATGTTTTTAACAAAAGCACAGGTCTCTCACTCATTGGTGGTTAAAGAGGTGGACAAAAATATCCCAAGATCACCGTTAGAGAATTAGAGAGACATTTTTATAAGCAAAATGTTAAATATAAAACCGGTGGCTTCCACTAAATACCTAAAGGTGGGTCATGTTCAGCAGGACAAAGTGTTAAAATGTGGCCTGGTCAACCCAGAAATGGTTCAACACACATAAAGTCTTCACAGTTCACCCCACATCACTGTCGGGTGAGCTGAGGAGAAGAGATCACACTGAAGGAACATCTCTCTCCGTCTGTGTCGGCCTTTGAAATGTGAAAAACACTCCGAACCATCCGGTTGGAGCTGCAGAAAGTCTGCGAAATGCTGCGGCAATGCTAATTACGTATTTTTATTTAAGGCTTTTTGCACACCTTTACCAGGACTACCATAAGTGGGAGGGCACTGTAGATAAAACAAAAATGATAATAAAGTGAGACAAATAAAAAGAAAAACCTCAATGAAAAAACCCTTCCCTCACATTCACCTGGTTAATGCTTTTTTTTATTATTATTATGTTTTTTTTAAAGAAATTATTTTACAGTTTCAGCCAAATATTAAGACATGTGCGGCTTTTTTTATACAGCATCAGAGCACAAATGTCAGGATCAAGTAAAAGCAACGAGGCAAGCGGAGATCTGGCAGAAGAAAAACGGCTGACATCGGCTTATTGAAGGCGTCAGGATGTGGCGAGTTCAGGAAAACAAACAGCTACTGATCATTTTGATGCCAAAGAACTGCTATGCATTAGGAACCGTGCTGGTCCTGCTGTGACCACATGGGGGCGGTAATGTGCCACAGCGCGCTCTATGGATGAAGCTTTCGCGGTAGACGGAGTCGGCAACAACGTAGCTCTCTCTACGAAGTGGGAAACGAT
The DNA here is from genome assembly GCF_000485575.1 of Poecilia formosa. Taxonomy (NCBI): domain Eukaryota; kingdom Metazoa; phylum Chordata; class Actinopteri; order Cyprinodontiformes; family Poeciliidae; genus Poecilia; species Poecilia formosa. The sequence continues at coordinate 663,254 of NW_006800119.1, forward strand.
GCATGCTGTTCTTAGCTACTTCTACAAAGGTCTCTATGTACAGGCTCTTTACATTTAACAGCCAGGAGATTCTTTCCTGAGCACGGGAGCAAAGGAAACATGGTGTCTGTGTGCTTATATGCGAAGCTGCCTTGTTCAAAGGTACAGAACCGGTTTAAGAACTCGCAGCTGCCAGTCTGAGCTTCCGGTGCTCAGTGGACAATAACAGGAAGTGAAGACGCTGAAGGAATAGACAGGTACAAGCATTTCTCATTTGGAAGGAAAGCACACATTATGCCATGAAGAAATATTCACACCCTTTGATCATTTTCTCCAATTGGAAACAAGTGGAGCTAAACTGTGACCAATAAGTTTGTTTGATATTTTTTTCCCAACTTGAAAAAAATGTATTTGAAAACTGAAAACAAAGTTTTGAACATGAAAAAAAAAATGCTTTTGGAACTGACAAAAAAGTTCAAAATTACTTTTCAGATTAAATATTTTTATCTGTCAATTTCAATTATTATTATTATTATTATTATTATTATTATTATTATTTAAACCAACTTTATGGCCCCAATATAGCTCCATACAAACACAAGTTGGGATTTTGTTTGGGATTTCATGGAGCAGAAAAAATTACATCATCAATAGAAAGTTCAGACTACACAAGGCTTAAAACTGGAGCCAAATTCAAGTTTCAGCAAAAAAATGACCCTCAACATAGTCAGAGCTACGAGAGTAGTTCAGAACAAAGCGTATCCATGTGTTTGAATGGTCTAGTCAAAGTACAAACCTGTATCCAATTAAGAATCAGCTGAACTGAATGTTGACAGATGCTCTTTAGTCAGGCTGACTGAGCTTTAGCAGATTTTCGATGTAGATATTTTGAAAGCCATAATCACTTAGTAATGCATTATTTCACTCTGATTTATCAAATAAAATCTACTGCAATTTGTGATGATGAGGATCTGGAACGGTTCGAGGGTAAGGATGTTTTTCCAGGTGCAGTACCTTCCTCCGTGTGTGTTGTTGATTAGTACGGTGGCCTACAGGGGACCGTTTCTGCAATTGCCCCCTTGTTGGCTTATTAAGCGCTAATCAAAATCAGTTTTAGTACAACGTCACTCATTTATTTACACTCAATACGATTTGTAATGGCAGGCTTTAGGTGTGAGCCAACGGCTAGACAGATGAACCTGTTTGACTCTCTGAAGCTCAAGTTTGAGACAGATTTGATTATTTAACAAGAAAGCGCTATACAGGTTAGAAAAAACAGAAAGGCAGCACTCAGGGAAGGTAGCACACAGCCTTCATGAGATGATGCTAATGCTGCAACTGAGGAAGAAGCAGAGTCAGTGTCACCATGCTAGCAGCTAATGTACAGTGTGCAGGAGGAGAGTTCGCACCGGGCCGGTACCGTGAGGGGAAAAGGGGGTTGTGGGCGGGGCTTTAACCCTGCTCATCCGTCGCCTCGCCCGCCGTGTGAAGCGCAGCGGAAGCTTCGCCGTTGCAGCGTGACGTGGGCTCAGCCGCCTGCGGCTGCGGCTCCTCGGCTGGGGCCACCGCCGCCTGTTGGCTCTTCTCCTCTCCGGCGGCGTCAGGAGCGCCGTTGGGCCCGGCCGCAGACGGAGGCGCTGAGGGGTTGGCGGAGATCTGGGGAGCCGTGGGGTCGGCAGCTGCTGCGGGGACGGCGGGCTTCGAGTCGCTCTGCTCAGGCGCTCTTAGTCTCTTCATGATGGTGGTGACTCGCACAGCTTTCTGTAAGAGGAAGAATGGGAATTTTAACACACACATATATATATATATATATATATATATATATATATATATATATATATATATATATATATTTTATTTTTATTTTTTTCCATGTCCTGTCCGACATTGTGGCACTCAGAGTGTCAAAGTTAGGCCCAACAGATTTACTTTCATAAACAGAGCATTATGGCTTTTGCCACGATACTCCACTTAATATACATACATAAAACTTTGTCAGAAATTGCTTGGAGTTTATGTCAAGTGTAACAGACACGAAGATGGAAAAGAAAGAGAGAAAGGTCAGGAAAGGCTTGAAGGGAAATGAGACATGCATAGAGGAGAGGAAGAAGAGAACACAAGTCAGCACCTTATTAGTCTGACTCTAAACCTGCAGAAAGAGAGAAAAGAAAACAGAGAAACCATAGCAACAAACAACATGTGGATAAGCAGGTCCTCCAGAGTCACCAGGAACCTCTTAGCTCTCTGTGCCGCTCCAGTTAAGGACGGCCATGTCCTCTGAAGAGAGCTGCTATCTTTGGGTAGGATTAGAGTAAATGGAGCTCAAGACAAATGAGCACTGCTGACTTCTTTTTGTAAAATATGTCCTTTCCTTTTTATGGAAGAAAATTAGGGCCAAATAAAAATATATATGTATTCTGACTTTTTCTCAGAATTCTGACTTTAATCTTCTGAGAAAAAAGTCAGAAATTTGAGGAAAAAAAGTATGATTTTTTTTTACCTCCATCAGTGGTCCTGATCATCTTCCGTACCCTTCCTTGCCACTTTGTTTTGCTCGTTCAAATAAAACTCCAGTATCACTGTAATTTGTGGCTGCAATGTGACAAAATGTGGAAACTTTAAAGCAGTGGTACGGAAGCTACGACAAGGTGCCATTACAATCTTTTTCTTTAAATTCACAGCAACGAGAAGTGAGACCTGAAATGCCTTCAGCTTGAGGAGGAAGAGAACAAAAGGGCTCACCTTCCATTTAGCTCTGGCAAAGTTCTTTTCTATCTGTGCACACACATTTTCCTTGATGTTCTTATCTGAAGCCGCGCCACCCGAGATCCTGCAGAGGAAAGAGGAGGATATGAAACGACCAGCTATACTCACACCAAAAATAAGTTGCAGATTGCTAATGCTCTTTCAGAAATATGAGGGATATTTTAGTCCTTTTCTTTCGGTGCAGTCCTAGAAGATTGTGATATTACTAAAGAGTAAAGTTCGTTGGAAATGCCTCTCCAGTACAACTAGTAACAAGCGACAATCTGTCAAAATTGTTCAGGATAATTTATCTTCTTTCTTATTTAAATATTTTTGTTTTGTTTGTTTAAATACCCCTGAGACGTTTTTTAATCACGTTTAGTACACTCAGTTCCCGGCACTCTGATTTAGTCTGCACCATATATCAAAAAGTCCTCCACCTACCATTCATGGTTTATGGCCTCCTGGGCCGTCAGCCTCTGGTCTTGATCCACCTCCATCAAACGAGCAACTAGGTTCTTAGCTGTCAGAGAGAAGTCACAAGGAAGGAAACGCAACGAGAAGAAGGGTTTTACTTCCTGACGGCATGACAACACAACCGTAACCACTTTGAAAAGTCAACAGGAAGGAAGGCAGGTGGGTTCCTTCTGGAGTGTGTGAAGTGTGTGTGTAAGAAGCTGCCACTGAGAATACCCGAATCGGAGATTTCATCCCAGTACGGAGAGTCGAACTCGTAATCACCCGCCAGGATTTTTCGGAACAGGTTCTTGTCGTGGTTTTCGTAATCATCGTCATCACTTTCATCGTAGAACGGAGGGTTGCCTGACAGACTGTGGCAATAAAAATAAAAAATTAAAAACAGTGGGGGTCATTAAATCTTTATAAGACATGCCGACCACATTTGAGAACGTCACTGTAGAGAGGCACCGATCAGGCCAGTACTGATTTTCCTATTTATTAGTTCATGTGTGTGATTTTATATTGTTATCATGTTCGAAATAAATAAAATAAATACATTTCTTTTTTATGCCTGATCTACTAATTCTGATGTAAAAAAAAAAAGTATTGTACTCCAAGAACATAAAAATGGTTGAAACAGGTTGCTTGACAGAGGTGAGAATTATAAATACAACTGAGAATTTCAAGACTTTTTCCATTTATGCCTCGAATCTAAGGTCCAAAATTAGACTTAAATTTATTTCACATGCAGCTTTGCATTTGGGAAAATAAATACATTTCAGCCTGCATGCCTGTCCACACAAATGAACCTCTTTGCATCGTGTCTATTTGTTAACAGGAAGTTGTGGTTGGTTTGAAGCAAACCGATTGGCTGACAGGTTTCAGCTCCGTGCTACACTGCCCCCTATGGGTTTGGCATATTTAAAACAACACTCAGGGAAGGCTTTGTTTGGGTTCATGTGGATGAAAACTTTTCTGAAACTGATTCCGAGCACATGAAATTATTTCTTCTCAACAATATGGCGGATATATTTGTTTTCAGAAATACCCAGCTTTGTGTGAGCAAGAACTTAGATAATCAGACCTATTAGATTTAGGTCTAAAATGAGGAGTTTGTTTCTTGTAAAAAAAAAAAAAAATGAGTCAGGCAGTAAAAAGAAGTATCAAAGAAGAAAAAAAAAATCTTATTTGCATTTTATGAAGAAAAATACCAGATCACCAGATTTCTATACTAGTAGTTGATGTGTTTATTGAACAAAAATAATATAAGTAATTGGTTTTGAAGCATGTAACGATTGGGGTAAAAACACACATTTTCCTGTATTTGTACTACAGATGACTAATTAGAGATGATTCTGATGACTTACAGGATGTACATGATGACACCTATGGCCCAGCAGTCCACAGGCCGGCCATACCGCTGTCTGCCGACCACTTCAGGAGCTGAACAGGAGAAACACAAACATCATCACTGACCCAGAACCTCGTGCCACATTATGTCATATCTGATTCACCACGTTTCATAATCTCACCCAGGTACTCTGGTGTCCCACAGGGGTCCTTGATCAGCCCGTTCTCCAGCTTGGCCAGGTGGAAGTCACTGATGACGATTTTGGAGTGCTTTAGACGGTTGTAGTACACCAAGTTCTCCAACTGTGGGAAATGACAAAAAGTCACACGCTTACTATATTTAACAATTAAAATTAATATTTTTTGCGGAGAATCTGAGTAAGTCAATGACAGAAAAAAAAAAATCTGTTTTAATTTGTACTTCATTATAATTCAACTTTGAAACAAAACCTTTTAATATTCCAATATGTACAAGAAACACTTAGAATCCGTCAGATCTGCACAACATCCACGGCTTTGCTCACAATCCTTTCAGACTATGAACTCATTTTCAGACTGTGCTTGAACAGTGGTCTTAGCTCTGTCAATCACCTTAGTGTATGCACTGCTCATAGCCTCCCCCTCGCTCTCTGCTAGGCTAAGCTACAGCTAGCCTGTTGTGAGTGCTAAGACTAGTTATAGTGACCACAGATGATGTCAGATAAACAGTTTTCCTGTAACATTAAGATGAGAATGTGCATACACGAGTGTGATTGACAGCACTAAGTCCCGCCCCTGGCTCTGATTGGTTGTTTCTGGTCGGGAGCGGTTTGTTTCTTCAGACGGTAATAACAGCTCAGGGAGGAGATCGATCTGTTCAAATTATCTGTCTCATGTTATAATATCACAACATGGTGACAGCTTTAACAAATAACAAGACATTATTCCCGTACTACCAGTGAAATAATCTGGCTGTGGAATAAAAATGTTATCAGCAATATTAAGGAATTATTGACTTAAAGCAAGCTCCTATATGTTGCTAAAAAGTTATTTGTAGGTTTGTTTAGTCTAATTTCAAGTGTACAAAGATATATGCAGTAGAAACCAAACCAAAAAGATACTTGGTTTGGTTTAGTGGTTTTGCAGTGTTGCTGCTGAGCTGTGCTACCTTCAGGTTCCTGTGAACGATGTGCAGGGAGTGCAGGTAGGCCACGGCCTCCAGGACCTGCCGCACCACGTTGCTGGTGTCCCGCTCTGAGTAGTAGCCCTGGTCCAGGATCCAGTCGAACACCTCTCTGCCTGTCGCGCTGTGGAGAGGTGGGTAGAAAAAGAAACAAATAAAAAGTTCGTTCATTTATGCAAGCTAGCTACATTGTGTTTTACATTTCTTTTTCTGTTTTCTTCAGCTCATTTGCCACAAAATCAAACAAATAAATGTGACAGAAGCTCCCTGTAATCTAGAGAACTCAGAAAAACTGACTTCAGCTACAAGAAAGTATTTCTGTCTTTCTAAGAACGGAGAAGCGTCCACGGGGTGAGAGTGATAATTACCATTTCCCCATGGATGACTCTTGTTTGCTGAATTTTCAGCATAACCAAAAATCCCTCAGGTCTTCTCAGTGGGAAACATTCATTTCCACATTTAGAATTTCCATAGAAATGCACCCAAATTCCCAAAACCGGGGAGAAGAAGAGAACGGAGCGACCGGAGCGATCGGATCTGAATACCAAATGATGCGGAGCCAAGAGCCGCTCTCAGAATCCGCTCGGGCCCCGAGCAACACCGGCCCGTTCCCCCAGGAGCGCTCCATCTACAGAAGCGGCTCGATGGGGGTAGAGATGAGCTGGAAGCCTTTCATTCCCCCCATCAGACGTCTACACTCACAGCTCCAGGAAGAGGAAGTACTCCTTTTTGGTCTCGAAGACGTCAACCAGCTGGAGGATGTTGGGATGCTTCACCCTGAGGAAGGCAGAAGGCAGGGAGAGAGCAATGTCATTCCATGAGCCAAAGCAGCAAGGCGAGGAAACCGCAGGTCAAAAATGTCATTTACAACGTTTATTATTCAGCAGTAATGTGTCGTTGATCTCACTGGCACCAAGCAGATCAACAGCGCCTGCACTACAGAGAGCAAACGGGATAAAAAGTCGTGTATTTCTCTGCCACCTCTTCGGAGGTGACAAACGGTTTCCTTCTTGAGCAGCAGAAGGAGATTTAGAAGGACAGCGGCTGAGTCCTGAACGATCTGCTTACTGCCAATTTCTATCAATCAGTCCCACCAGTTTCTTGAGAATTATCATGGACATTCATGCAAAATCAATAAATCCCCCCACTTAATTGGGAGTTTATTGCATATTTTTCTGAAAAATTGTCAAAAACTTTCTTACTTGTACTAAACAGCTGCCTCAGCCTTAATCAATGTCAAATGATAGTCTATAATCTATATAGCCAGTAATAAAAAGTCATATTTACCATAATAAATAAGTGCAGATATCGCAAATATTTACAAATTACGGTACTACCACAAACACTTTGATTTTTATTGCAAAAAATCTAAAAGTATCACAAAATCCTGGAGGGACTGAAAATATGTTCAATAATGTTTTAATTTTAAGAATTCATTGATATTTTAAGAGTTTGTGAACAGGTTTTATCAATACATTCTGCCACAACCGTCCCTTTAAGAGCTTTCATGATCTGGATTTGACCCAAAATGAAAATGAATTTGACACCCTGATCTAGAGGTTGTTTTAGTCCAACTCATTCAATCGAACCAATCCCTGCAACTCGGCTTAAAAAATAAATAAATAAAAAAAATCTAAACTTTTTTCATTTCTCGCATGTATAAATTTATGCGCCGCTTGGATTTTATTAAACAACTTAAAAGTGAGATCTCTGACAACAACAATATTAGATACTTCTAGCTTTTTAAAATATTGTTACAATTGATTGTCTACTTCAAGATGAATGTGTTCTTTTTTTACTGGATGATTTATTTATTTTTTGCTTTATTTAATTTTTTTCTAAATGGTACAGACTACTTTTTCTTTCAAAATAAAAGACTTTCAAAGGTGATGCAGAATCAGTTATTTTAGGTCGCAGGAATGACGTAAAAAAAACCCAAAACAAAACAAAAACAAAAAACTGCAACATCCTGGATGGACCGATTAATAATATCCAGCTATGTGTTCCCAAAGTTTCCAGAAAGAGAAAATAACACACTTATCTCTCTATCAGCAACAAATAGCTCAATAAGATTATGTTAAAGCAGGATTTACTGAAAGCCACATAATCAGAAAAACCGATTTAGAGAGAGCAAAAAAAAAGTTTGGGTGCTAACGTTTTCAATTTGAGCTGCTTCTTTCTATTCACGTTTTATTATCTTGCTTAAAAATGCTATTTAAAAAAGAAAAAAAAAAAACGGCTTAACACTGTTAACACAACTCACATCTTCAAGATGAGGATCTCATTTTTGGCAGCCTTCCGGACTTTCCTCCCGTCTTTCTTCAGGAACTTCTTGCATGTGTACATTTTCATGGTGGCTTTGTCCTTGGCCCTAAAGATCTCACAGAACTCCTCCCTGAAAAGAAGTGCTTGGTGGTAAAAAAGCTCCGTTCAGGTCTCCAGATCACAATAAGGCAGACGTAAAGATACTCACGATTTAACAATCTGACCCAGGTCATATTTATCCGTCACGTCCGAAGGATTGTGGTATTCCTTCTTTTCCCCAACCGTTAAACAGCCAAATGGCATGGCCACGCCCGACCTGGGAACGACAGGGAGAGAGACGGGAAAACTTCAGAGCCTCCAACTCACTGTGATACTTTAGATGGTGACTTTGCAAAAAAGAAAAACAGTGATTTTTTTCTTTTCTTTTATGCTGAGGATGCATCATAGGCCACCGGAGGCAGTTTTAATGCAGCATTTTGTCCCATTTAACTTTCTGTAGCCAAGCTTTCCACAATCCTGTAATATTAAAAAAGAAAGAGAAAAAAAAAACACAAGAAGATATCGACTTCAATGCCTCAGCTCTGCGCCGTCATCTTTTCCTCAAAGCGATAGCCTGACAAATTTCTCTCTGTGGGTAGACAGCGAGAAAAGTCGGGGAGTGGAAACCGCGAGAAAGCATTCTTCTGTTTCTATTACTGCATTTCTAAACAACCAAGAGCAATACAAGTATGGGAAAAGAGAAGAAGATATTCATCAGTTAGAAATCAGTGAACTGCTGCTGCAGTTCATTGAAATTTCTTCCCAGACTCTCGTTTGTGCGGCGCTCTCTGAGGTGTTCTCCTGAAGGAATGCGGGCGGCTCACTGAATGCATTTTCACTGATTCATACCTTCATCCTAATCTTGTCTTTGTCGGCCATTCTGTTGCTCTGCTTGGGATCATTGTTCTGTTTGTGACCCAGTTTAAGCTTCCTGGAGTTGACTCTTGGAAACTTTAGCCTCCAGAGGAGTTGATGATCCAAATCAAATCCTTTCTCTTAACTGACCTTGAACATCTCACTTGCTAACTGAGGTCTGGACCCAGACCGTGGTTATTCTTCAACCAGCCAGGCAAATTCTCTTTCTACGCAATTCCACTCAATTCTCATCTCCCGTCAGAGCTCCGTCTTGGATTTATGGGAAGTGAACAGATCCACTCGGTCTGTGTTGATCCTTGGGTTTTAACAAAAGTCTAATTTTGGATGCTTATCTGCGGCGCATGTAGTTTCCGGTAAGCTTCATAGCGTGACTTCCTTCACGGTTGAATACAACGCAGGCAAATGATTGGGTAAAATCAGATCCAATCATTTAAAAAATAAATACTAATATCTCTCAAACGCTGCACAGTTTGAGAGATAGTGAAGCATCCGATGCTTCACTGATAAGCATCGGATTGCTGAAGATATTTGTATGTAAAGCAAAGCAGCGCTGAAAAACTTCAGCACAGCAGATTTTCCTAGAGGGCATTTGGGGTAAAAAAAAAAATACATATATATACATTTTTGAGAAGTGCAGCATAATGTGCAAGCGTGGCGATCTGTTCCCGGCAGCTCCGCAGCATCACGTCCTAATCCAATCTGGATGAACGAGGCTCAGCGAAGGAAAGCGCTCGGGCCGGAGCAAGGCGACTGTTCCCTCCGTTTACCTTCTCTTTCTCAGATGAGGCCTGACTCTGCGTTGTGCAGCCACAGAGCGAGAGGCTGACCTGTCATTAGTAAACTGAGTGTTTCTTTGGTTCAGCTGTACATCAGACAATTCAGCTCAAGCTGAGGGATAAATAGAGGGGAATCTGAGCAGATGTGGCAGCTGTAGAAACCATGCACTATAGAAATACAGGGGTGGATGTACAGGGATGTGGGGCCCTGGGCTGGAGACTGTTTTGGTGCCTTTTGCGCAAAAAAATGTTGCTTTTGCCAGCAACTCCATGTTGTTCCCCCCAAAATAAAATTACTATAACTTTATTATTTTTAAACACTCGAGTATTGATTATATTCAGAAAAATTCCAAAGTATTATTAGCGCTTAATCATATGTCAAATGAAGAGCCCACTGCACCGAACCCCTTTGAAAACCTCCTGATTATTCCACCAAATAGTGATTTCTGAACTCTTCCTGAGTTAAAACATCAGTATTGTTGTTTCTAAATGAACATGAACTTGTTTTCTTTGCATTATTTGAGGTCTGAAAGCACTGCAACCTTTTAATTGTCTGGAAAATAAATACAAAATTTTTGCTTGAATTTCGGAGGCATGTCAGTAGTTCATAGAATAACACAACAATGTTCATTTTACTCAAACATATGTCTATAAAAAGTAAAACCATATAAACTGATAATTTAAGTGTTTTCCTAATTTCTTTCCAGAGATGTATAGAAAGTACAATGTTTGCAAAACTCAAATTCATAAAAAAATGTAATAAAAAAAAATAACCCCCAAAAAACATAACTGAGTCCCTGGGCCAAACTTCCACAAAACCCCCCATTGTTCGGAGCTTGGGAAGGATAAATTAAATGTTTGTTATAATTCTACCAATATTAAAGAACTGTATGCAAACCTAAGAGTTTAAGAGTTTTTTTTTAAAGTTTTTATGTTATTTGATCGATGCTGTTTTATTTCCTCAGAGAAAAAGGTTCTGTATCTTTTTCAGCGGTGATGTGAACGTTTGGTTCCAACTACAGTACACAGAGCTAAAAAATGAAAGCTGCTGGACTGCAGAAAAGCAAAAACAGATTTGAGGTCGAGTCAAGTCAGGTTTATTTGCGTAGCTATTTCGAGAGCTTTTGTCCTTTTAGAAATTCTTCCTGCTTCTCTGAGCTTCCTTTACAGGGTAACAGCGATCGTGTAAAGTTAAAGAGAAACATTCTCATGTTCAATAAAGCGCTCAAAGCCGCTCTTTATTTATTTATTTTATTTATTATACACAGAGCTCGTTGGAAGCTGTGCAATATGTGAACATTTTGCGGTAGCGGCCATGTCATGTAGTGGAGGCAGGATAATGGCTCCATTTAAAGACACCACCATCAGCAACATTAGAGCACTAAGTTCTGATTGCTATCCCCCCTTTGGAGTGCCAGTCAATGACTTGTAATGCGTTGAGGCAGAGAGTATGACCGGGTCAACCTGTGGGGGCGGCTCGGTCCCCCAGACTGCATCCCCATCTGGTCTCCACGGGAACAGTGAGGCCGTAGGGCTCAGAAAACGATGGTGGGGAAATGTTTGGGGCTCCTTCTTCTTTTCTGACATCGGGTTGGAAGCTCTTGAATTGCTTAGCAATGTTTAGGATTAGAGTAAATGCAGCGCAAAATATGCGCTGTCAAGATTTTTTTTTCAAGCAGCGGTGAGGGGGATTAGTTTACCTGCAGCGGTGGTATGATATGGAAATGCATCTCATAGGAATAAATTGTTTTGGGTGGTAAGCCTCTATGCGAAGACGCAACCAGCTCCATTAATCCGATGGAATAAAGTCCTCCAGAACAGGTGGAGGTGTTTTCAGAGGCAGGTTCTGGTTGCACAAGATTCACTACATCCACGGTTCTCAAGCTGTGGTTCACCAGGCGCAGGTGGTACTTGGGACAGTGGCGGGTCCAGACAAAATTATCCGAGGGGGCTGGGTTAAGGCCTGTGCCTTTTTTTTATGGAGGTAAGGAATATAATACAAAAAAAACAACAAAAAAAAACAGG
>NW_006800119.1:675038-718948 GCF_000485575.1 Poecilia formosa
ACACACACACACACACACACACACACACATACATACATACATATAAGAAATGCACCGCTCCTGGCCAAATACAACCAATCAGAGCAAGGAGGTGGGTCTTAGAGCTGTCAATCAATCTCAGATATGTTACTAAATGTGCTAATGGCTAATTGTTTTTCTGCCGTCATAAGTGACCATGTTAAAACCAGCCTGAGCTTTCACAACTCTGTTTTGCTGCATATTAAACCTGATTTAGCTCAATTTTGGGACTTACTCATAACGTTTGCGTTATTTCTCATTTTAATAATTTAAAAATAGTATGGCTTTCCAACTAAAAAGGCAGCTCAAATGGCCTTGACAATGCAAATAATTGATCATTAAATATGTCCTGCTCCCTGCTGGTTGCCTTTCACTGCTCGTTTGACATCACTTCCTCTGGGAAGTGAATAAAAGTTCATGCCATGAGAGGTTTTGACTTTATTTGCAGTTTTTATTGTCTTTATTCTGTAAACTACATTCATACTTATCCTAAAATCTTGTGCTGTTATGTTCGTCACACATTTTTTTTAAGTTGGCTGCATTGTATTCAAATAATCCATATTGGGTTTTGAAGCTGAGGTTGGTAATCGTATTTCTGACTGTTAGTTATTTTAAATCATCAAACCACATTTTTACATTTTCAGTACAAAGGGAAAATAGATCAACTATTCCTTCCACCAATCATAATTTTTTTTTAATGTGTTTATGACACTGGACAATAAACTACAAGAGTACATATTCTGTAGCAATACCGTTTCAAAGTAGTACTCTAAAGAGATTGTGCCAACTGAAGAGAGGAACAAATGTACTGATATCAGCCTGAGTGTAAAAGTATCAGCGGTTCTGTGCAATTACTTTAACAGAGCCTGTGAAGGTCTTTACCATCTGATAAACACTTCATTCAAAGTTTTTAGCTGTCGTCATGGTGAGCCTGCAAGCTACTGGAGTCACAATGAACCTTTTATATATACATATTTGTCAGTCTGCCTGTCAGCAAGGTTATATTAACAGTACGTTTTATACCTTTCCTTTTGGTGTTTGTTTTAGCTTTTACTTCATTATTGCTGCAAGAATCCTTTCCTCTGTCAACTGATCAGTGTGTTTAAAGGAGTGAAACTCAGCCAAATTACCTCAGAAAAGTGATTTTATTTTATTTTTCCTGGATAGCTTTAACCTTAAACATATAGTTTCTGGGAATGCAGAGCACTCCCTGATAAAAAAGAAAGACTTCTACAATACAGACCAAAATCCATAGAGGTTCTTTTCTGCTTAAAGCTCCATCATGTTCATGTATTTTTACACAGTAAATAAAGGCAAGTGTCAGCAGGTCCAACATCCAAATAAACTTGCACCAAATTAAAATTCATCTCAAACATGTCACAGCTAATGCTATTTTATAAACTTTTACTGCAGTCATGTTTGCACTGGACGACTTTTTATTTTTATTTTTACACAAATTCCAGTGATTGTTAAAGGAGAAAATGGAGGTGGGAAGCAAACGTTCACTTCCTACGAGAAACACACGCTCAAAACAGACACACATAGCAGGTTACAGGTCCGACTAGCTACCTAAGAATCAACAAAATGTTGTTCACTTAAACCACTAAAATATAACTTTCCTTATAATCAGACAGTTATTCTGAAAATCTGAAACATCTCGAGTACGTGTTTCAATCAGGAAGATCATTGGTGTTGTGCCAAATTCAGCCTCCTTCTCCGGGAGGTAGAAGCTGGTGAGAAAATTATTGAATTAAAAGGACGGTGACATTATAGCATGTTTTACCTCAGGTATAGAAACACAAGACAGACTCAATAGTAGCTGCATTTCCAGTACAACTATGTGCAAATTTTGGTCAATATTCTGCTAATATTCAACGGTTAATGAAAACAGCGAGTGAGATGTCGCACTGTTTCTCTAGTTAGAAAATACTTTGAATTCATTCATATGCCAGACAGGTTAGACGTGTTGAGTGAGCATTTACTATAACTCACAGATTCTTGCCTTCTCTTCACCAAACAACTGATTTTCTTCCCTTAACAGAATCTTGCTCAACAATCTGAGGAAGACAACATTAAACTAATTAGATTTTAATGTTCCCCTTTAGTCTTCTGCTTGCATTTAAACACAATTCAGTGGTTACTGCAAAAATCGAATCATGGATGTAGTAATATGGCTCTTACAGTATTAGAACTCATCTCTAAAACCGAGCAGGAGTTTATTGTTTCAAGTCCTAAATGAGTGTTTGTACAAGCAAGCTAATAATTCTTTTAAACTGACCTCATGGCAACCTTCAAGAGCGTCACATCGGACTCGCTACTTATCATCCTGCCATCCTGAGATTAGATGCGACCTCAGCTCCACTCAGAGAACCTCTGCAGCTATTAGGAAACAAGCATCTTTGACATTAATTTTGCTTTAATACCTTCTGATTTCCTGATATTTCCCACGAGAGCCATGACGGCGCTTTCGCCATCGGCTGAAAAGAAAATAAGGTCAGCACATGCGAGCGTGGCAACAGTGGCATAAATCTCCGCAGCGGATGGTGGAAGAAGGATGGCTCTCATCGGCTCTCTGCTATTACAAATGAAACCGTTCAAGAAGGTGATGTGTTTATTGCAACGGGGGCAATAAATACGAATGACGAGTTCATTTATAAAAGGAAAAAAAAAGTCTATTCTCACCAACTCGGCCATATTTGAAAAGTATGGTTGTTTCTGCCAATCGTCTTTGGCAGCTGTTCCTCCCATCGACGACTGCAACAGCTGACAATGAGTGTTTTATATCTCTGTGGAGGAATATTGGTCCATTGTTCTTGATAGAATTGTTTTGAGCCACAACTGGAAGGCTTTTGGGCTGGATTGTTTCTAATTGAAGACTTTACCAGCCAACTCCAAAGCCTTAGCTTTGCTTCTTCGTGTATCATTCAGAGGTGGACCTGCTGGTGTACTTCAAGACCCTAATCTGTTGCAAAACCCCAGAGTTCCTCAGCTTCTGGTCATAAATTGATGGCCAGATATTTGCTTTCAGAATTTAATACAGCAGAGCAGAATTTATGATTCTATCAATTATGTCATATCAACCAGGTCCTGAAGCACTAAACCATCCCCAGACCATTCATCTACCACAGCAGCATGTTTGGCATTTAGTATGATAGCTTTATCCCAACCCTCCCTGGGTTCGTTGTGACCTCCTGGATGAGTCTTTGATTTGCTATTGGAGTAATTTTAATAGGCTGCGCCCCCTGGTGATGGGTCCCCACTGTTCCTTGTTTCCTTCTTTTGTGAGTAATGGTTCCGATTGTTGGTAGTTCCCAACAGTGGATGGTATGGTATTCGTTTGGAGGTCCTTAAGGCTCTGAACGCTGTAAGGATGCGTTGGTTGATGCCCGTCCACAACATTGCGTGGACATAGGGGGTGGTTCCCCTGGACTGGCAGACCGGGGTGGTAGTGGTCTCCTTGTTTAAAAAGTGGGACCTCAATGTGTCTTCCAACTACAGGGGATCACACTCCAAAGCCTCCTAAGCAAAGTCTACTCTGGGAGGATCATCCACTGGATAGTCGAGTGTCGGATTCAGGAGGAACAGTGTGGTTTTTGAACATTGAACCAGCTCTACATCCTCCCTGTGGTCTCGTAGACCCAGATGAAGACCCAGGACACGTTGCAGGGACTAAGTTGTAATAATTCTTTTAAACTGACCTCATGGCAGCCTTCAAGAGCGTCACATCGGACCCGCTACTTATCATCCTGCCATCCTGAGATTAGATGTGACCTCAACTCCACTCGGAGAACCTCTGCAACTATTAGGAAACAAGCATCTTTGACATTAATTTTGCTTTAATACCTCTGCCTTGGTATTTTTGGTATTTAATAGCTCTGCCTTGGTATTCTCCCAGAGAAGATGGCCCAAGTGGCTGGAGAGAAGAAAGTTTGGGTTTCCCCGAGTTACGTTGCTGCCTCTGCAACTCAATCCCAGATTAAGCAGAAGTTAATGGATTGTCAGATGAACGGTTCCTACTGTGGTTCACAGCAGTTCAAAAGCTTTAGAAATGAATTCTGCAACTCTTTCCAAATGAAGGGATTTCATATGTACACATGTGTAGGAACATATATTTCTCCTCTTATTTTTGTTTACTGTAGATCATGGCATGATATGATTCCTGTTTGAGATTTCTTTTAGCCTGCCTCCTGCTACCCTATTTAAATGGTTCCTTGTTTCTTGCCGTTGTAACAGGATAAAAAATTGTAACAGTTCATGAATACTTTAGCATTACATTTTAGCTTAGATGAAGAGAATACATTCCTTTGATTTGACAGAAAGCTGTGTATTAATTAACTGTAAAGACAAAATGGGGCACCAGAAGAAGAGACAAATTAACACATCTTTACATATTTTACATTATGAGGTCCATGCCACATTATTTCAGTACCCTTACACAAAAGACTTCATTCAGTGACTTCATCCTTCTGCCTCGTTATAGTACCTCATGTGAATTTATATTTCTTTTTACTTCTGGCTTCAAGAAGAAATAGCTTCATGGGAGCACTGACATAAAAGTTTGCATTCCCAGTCTCTAGGGTTCTTTATAGCTCTGATTAAAGTTTGAATGCAGCATATCAGATTTTTTTTTTAATTTTTTTATTTTATTTTATTTATTTTTTTTGCTGTTTCAGCTTTTGGAGGCTCAGCGGAGGAATACGGACCTGAACGCTAAGTCACAACCAGCACAAGACACAGAAAGATGCCTTCATTGTTGGATCGGAATAAAGATGGTGGCAAAGATTTTTTAAAAAGTGAGCGAATACATAGTCCAGTTAATTATTCATGTGTGGCGGTCTCCTTTCCCTCTGCTTGTCTCGCTGGGCTCCTGATTCACGTCTTTCTTGTGTTGAAGAAACTGCCGAGTCCCGCGGTACCTGGTTAGCGGCGTGCTCGGAGCAGAAGCGCGGCGGCTTTGGCAGAGCACTAATAATTACCAGCCTCCTCTCCTCAGCTCTTACCTAATCCCAGTTCAGTGAACCGTCCCACGGGCCTCACACAAAACACAAATCTCCAAAGGACGTAATACATCCCTCGTTTTGTCAGACGGCGCTGAAGAATGGGCTTCTGTTCTGAGCCAGGGACATTAAACCATTAAGGCACCTTTAAGGAACAGTCGTGCCATTTGTGTCATCACTCATTCCGAGCTGCACTCTCCGTCTGACTTACACTGCAGCATTATTCTTATTAGAAAATACTGCAGTGGCTTCTGACTGAACACATTCAGCGAAGATTTCAGATCAGTTTCTTGCAGCAAGAAGCGACTCTACCAAACGATCACCTCCTGATAATCAGTTTGGTCAAAGTTTTACAACCATCATCTAGATTGCACTGGTCAACATCCCAAAAAATGATCTGGGGTTTTTCAACTTTCTTAGGGCAATTTTGATGTGCTGAATTGGTTTTGCCCAATCAGATTAACTTTCTGATCTGTAGATGCAACATGAGCATCAAAATGCAACGTTTCCCCCAGAAAACCTGCTAAGCCTGGTGGTTGGCTGCTGGGGCAGTCATTCATCCAGTGGCCTGCCATGTTTTTGAGTTAAAAAATGTTTAAAGTTGACAGGAAATTTGAATGTATCACTTGATAATTTTGTGTTATTGAAAGATTGGAAGATTAATACCTGAACACCAACTTTAAAGTCTTAAAAAATGCAAACATTTAAAATAAACATAAATAAATAAGCAATGCTTAGCCTGGTGGGGGCACAAGTAAAGCCTGGTGGCCCGCCAGGCTTATAGTGCACACTGAAAATGCAGGACTTGTTCTCACGTCTGGATCGATTTCCTGAGGATCTGGGATCAGTGAGTGACAAGCAGGAGGAGAGACTCCATCAGGACAGAAAAGAGACGGAGAATTTTACACAATGAAGACGTAATGTTCAATTCACATGTAATTACCCTTATCAGTGTTTATTATTCAATTTAAAGAAATCCAAGTTTTTAACATTTAATTAATACACTCTGTTAGAAAACTACTTTTTTCTCCTAAAACCTATTTTGGATGAGAAATATTAACGGAAACGAACTGATGGTGTCACAAAAATGTAATAAATTTAGTTAGAAGATCAGATTTCTCTAAATTAAATTAGAATAAAAATCTGACCTGATTGAGAAAAATGGATGTCACTTTAGGATTCAGCTGTGCAAAATAATCCTAATTCAGTTTAAAAAACATAGACAACTTCCAAAAAATACTTTTTTTTGTAACTCGGTGTTATCATTGGTGGTTTGAAAATAGTTTTGTGACAAACACCCTCTCAGTTCACCCCTTACCTAAAGAGGTGCTGCATTTTGCATGCAGCGCCTGCTAGTCATGCAGATACAGTGAATATGCGGTTGGGTCACATCAATTATTAAAGCGACTCAAACCAGCAGATAAGCTGACTCTGCCACAAGCACTTGAATAGTAATAGTAAGCTGTTCTTGCATTGCCACAGGGCATCTTAGGTCTTCAGTGTGCATATTTTTATTTAATGTAGTGTATCACATTCCAGAAAGTAAAAAAAAAAAAAGATTTAAGCAAAAAATGATTTTCTTTAGCAGCCACCAGCCTATCACACTGCTGATCAGCTTTGGGGAATTCAACCAGAAACGATCCAGTGCTGAGTGTTTATTAGAGAAGAAAGGCGGAGCAAGCTCCACCCAGGCGTTTTGCACACCTGAATGGTTGCCATGGAGATGGAAGGATTTCTCAAAAATGCATGAAAGAATCAACTCTAGGTATTTTGGTTTGATGAGGGAATAACATTAACACGTGATGTAAAGCTCAAAAAAGTCAATTTTTAATAATACTGCCTTTAAAGTGTATCTCAAGACTTATTTTTTTAATTTAACTCAATTTTTTTTTCCTTATTTCTACTGTTGGATTCCATTGTTGTCTTTTCCTGTGATGTGGTCACCTAGTTAGTTGCTATTAAAAGCCATATAAATCAATAATCAGTCAAACATCAAAAATGTATTGTCAGGATTTCAAGATAAACCAATACCAAGTACAGCACAACAGTGAAGTGGAAGGAAAATCAAATATAGGTTTGAATAAAAACCTCAAAACATCTGTCATCTGTAGTATTTTTGTCACAGTAAAATCAAACCTCAGCTCTTCAGTAACATTCCTGTTGGAAAAGAAGCAAATGCACAATGCTCAACCAAGCTGCTGCTGTGAAATCAGTGGAGCAGGAGCGGCATGCTGCTCACAGCACGTCCTCTCACACATAGCACCATTATGCAACCGAGATGCAGCAGACGTGGCTTAATCTCAATCTGAAGTACTTTCTATTCCGCTTGTTTTTAGGAGCTGCTGCAGTTGGCAAAGCAACGCTAACAAACTGCTGTAAGCATCTCTGTTCTCCTCTCTGAGCACAGAGGTTCAAAGATCGTGATCCGAGGGGAGAGCCCTCGGATCAGTCAAGAGACTTTTTTTTTTAATGCCTGTCCATCACATTAGGCAACATCTGTGACCTGTCTTATAGTTGCCTTCAAGTTTAGAGTCAAAGAAGTGTTTAGAACCCAGAATAAAAAAAAAACAACAACTCTGGTCCACTAATTTAAAGGGGCAGTGTTATGAATTTTACAGGCATATTTAGACAATTTATACCACCGTCAAGTAACTATGTTACTGTCAGCTGTTATAAAAATGCTGTAAATATAAAAATAACTTAAAAGGAATTTGACTTTGCTTCATAGCCATGTCTGACGCCTTGAAATTGGGCTTCTGTCTCTTTAAGAACCTCCTACTACTTCTGACACTCCCTCTTCAGCAAGTCATGACAACAGGGCTTGTTGCTGCATTGACAAGAAGTTCCTAAGAACAGCATCAACCAGGGATGCTGTGGTGGCACAGGGGCAAAGCACAACCCATGTATTGAGGCCTCAGTCCTCAGGGTGCGAGTCGCAGGTTTGATTCCTGGCCTGGTGACATTTGTTGCATGTCTTCCCCCCTCTCTCATTACTGTCAAACTACTTTCAAATAAAGACCACTAGAGCCAGGAAAACCTATTTTTAAAACAAAAAAGAATAGCATCAACCGTTCTTAGTAGTGTTGTAGTTTGCATGATAAGCCCAGCAGAGTCTTAGCTTCACCAGGCGTTTGCTAACTGCTGCTGCCACTAGTCTTGAGGAGCTGTGTGGAGGAACCCAGGGGTGGAGTGCTCTTTTGATCTCAGCATTAAGCTTAGAGTCAGAATTGTGAGAAAAAATTTACAAATCAGAGAAAAAGGATAAAATTCTGATACTAAAGTCAAATTTAAAAATTCTTTGTTGTTTGTTTCCGTGGCCCTAATCTTCTTCCGCACGTTGGCGAACCAAAGGTAGCTCTCACGTGGAAGTTCATGTTCCATCAGACATTATAATCAAAATGAACTTCATTTAAATGTCAGAGAAAGATACTTGTAGCTTTAAACCCACTACTTTAATACTTTCTCTGTGAAAGCATGCATGAAAGTGTTAGTTTCATTGTTTGTTTATGTTTTGGTTTCTTCACTGAAATGCATTTGCGTAATTAATACATGATTTCTAAACAGTCTCAAGAATTAAATTTAAATTAAATTAAAAGTGAATGTAAGATTTTTTTTCAAAGTAACATGCTGATTTCTAATATTCCAGTAAACGCCACCAGTGCCTTGAAAATAACTCAAAAATAATCAAACTGACTCATCAGCTAACAATGTTAGTCAGCAGCGAAAACATCCGGCGATTATTAATGATTATTGATGTACCGTCCATCTACGACTGAATGACCACTTGTTCACCTCCAGCAGATACCCAGGGGTCCTTCTGTTCACACTCAACACACACATCAGCTTCCAGCAGCCGGTGTATTATTATTATTTTTTTTTTAATAAAACATCTGCTGACAATTCATCCCCAGGCTGAACGGTGTGGTAAATATGAGCCCCCTTTATTTATTCCCTACTATATCTGCTGTAGTCGGAGCATTTTCTGTCCTCCCCTGTTTGCAAACAATGCACCCACTATTTCTAATTTTAGCCTGAGAAACGTCTCCGCTGTCAGAAGCAGTGTACCTTTATGTCGTTCCGGTGTGATGCAAGAAAGCGCTGTGAGCGCGGCGAATGAAGAAAAAAAAACAAAAACAACAACAAATAAACAAACAAAAAATAACCGGATGATAACAGTATTGTCTGAATGTGCGACTGCGGATCGGGCTGATCCGATTAATGTGAGGCGGAGGTCAGATCGCAGCAGGAGAGACGGCAGGAAACTCAGAGCAACTTTAGAGTGAGCGACTGAGCACTCACTGATCCAATCACAGGGACGAGCAGGGAGAAGGATTCCTCCATGTTTCTCAGATTATACAGATTTTACGGATTATAAACACAGGCTGCCGAAAACAGACTTTTACATTAAACACAAAGGTCAACCTGAGTGATTTGTTCACTGAATGCATCGCAGTAATAAGACGGAGACTCCCACGCTTGGTCCAGCAGAATCACGTTACATATTAGTTATAGATGGAGGCTCTGAGGCAGGCGAGTCAAACTCAGCTTCATTTTGGGCCGAATCAAAAATCTGAACCTTCTTAAAGAGACGGTTGTGGCAGAATGCATTGATAAAGCCCATTAAACTGTTAAAATATTAATAAATAGTTGTCCCTCCAGGATTTTGCAATTGTTTTTGTGGGAGCTATTTGTAATCAAAATCACAGATTTTGTGGCGCTAATTTAGAAATACTTGTAAGGATTTTTTTTTTTATAATATTTGCGTTAATGTGTGATGTTAAATGTGACTTTTTATTCTTCAAAGTATCGATCACGGATTATAACTTGACATCAAGTGAGGATGAGGCAGCAGTCAATAAAACCTGATATTTTTGACCAGTTTTGAGAAAATATTTCAATACAATAAGAAAAAATGTGCGGATTTGCTGATTTATTGGGAATTTTGTGTGAATTTTGCAGATCTGTGAAAAACCATTGGGACTTATCCAGTTGTTGCTGCTAGTTGAGCTGCTAATCAACATATTTGATGTATATTTGTTTGACAATTTGCAATGATGTGATGACATTCACTGCTTGTTCCATACCTGGTCACTAATTGATGTTTTTATTAGAACTTTGGACTGCCTTCTCGCTGAACTGTGCTATAAAAATAAACTTGACTTGGTAAAATTTTTGAAGTAAATTCACTTTTCAATAATATTCTAATTTGTTGAATGGGTTTGCATATTGTCATGTTTATCTTGCATGCAGTTAATTTTGATAGAAATGAACATTTTTAAGTTTCATGTTTTAGCTTAAAACCGCTAACAGTTTTGAGCTAATCCAAAGTTTCAAGTAACACCCTGCAGTCTGACAGTACTGGGTCTTCAGATTATTATTCACTCTATGGAGTAAATAAAATTTTATATGATCTCTGTTCCATTTCCAAGCATATTGGGATTGACGTTTCTTAGTAAATGAGATCTTGACTCAAGCTGCTAATCATCTTATCCTGCTTTAATCAACATTTTTACACACTCCCTCACTTTTCTTCCTTTCCTTCTTTCTCTCCTTCTTTCTTTCTTTCTTCTTTTTTATTGTTATTTTCTCGGGAAATGACTTACACACGAAGAAGCCAGCGCTCGTCTGCAGAGCACGAGCCAATCTCATTAGCTCCCTGCTCCTGTACGCTGCTTCAGTGGACAGAAATTTTAATTGCTGCGCATAAAATCGACATTACATGAAAAATGATCATCCAAAGGCGGGGATAAATAAAACGGGCGCCGCTTTAATGTCGGACCGGCGCTAATTGAAAGTCCCTCCGGACTGCTGACGGTGGAATTGATAGAGCAAAAGAGAAACAAATTATGGGCAGTGAACTCGAGAAATGCTATCTATGAAAATAACAAGAGCAGACTTTGAGTGGATGGTATTTGAAGTGAGGGTTTTGGTGCGTCGGTCACCGCGGGAAGAGCTGAAGCTGTGTGAGTGTTAGGAGACGGACTGCAGCAGAAGGCGACAGTCGAGCGCTGGATCTTCTGTTACAAACACACAGCGGCCCAATTTCAGGACAGTTCTGCCTCACATCAGGCGTTGTACAGTATCCCATTATCTCTGAATGAAACTCAGCACAGTGAGAAATGAGAGTAAAATCCCTTTTTAATCATGATCTCTGTTGTCAGTTATGCTTGATCGTCTGCTCCTTCAACAAACTGGCAGTGTTCATCTGTGTTTCACCTATTAGTTTTACTTCACAGTAAAAAATTATTGTATCATGACCAAAACAAGTCCATTGATGCACTACAGTCAGTCGAGTGTTGAATATCGTCTAACAGGCACTCAGAGTTTTGTGGCGGCAGTATGGAGTGGATTAATCAGCAGCCCCACAGTTGCTTTAGGCTAAGGTGTTCTTCATTTCTTTTCCGAAAACAGATGCCTTCAGAAAAAAAACAAAAAACTCTGACAGACAGTAGAGACAGGCTGATTACAACCGATTACAACCACACACTTACAGAATGGTTAAATTATTGTATATGTGACCTTTTTTTGGGATTATTGATCGTTTATCGTATACCTGGCAACAAGTAAAGACACCAACTCCGTCCTGGAGGCCATTTTTCCCACTCTGGAGCCCAAATGCTTTAGAAATGTTTTTTTTTTTCTAAACCTGTCTAGCTCGATAGGTTTCATTGACTTTGTTTTTGTTTCCTTGTTTTTGAATTTCTTAAGATTGAACAAGATTTGTTTCTGTTTGAGACCTCACAGCCGGCTTTGTGTCATCAGACAGATTCTATTTATATAATTTCTCCATTCTGATGCTCTGAAATCAGGTCTGGGTTTGGCTAGTGAAATGAAGCTAAAAGGAGATAGTTAATGACATATTCTGATCTGATCAGATTGGTTTATTTCATATAGGATTCATTTTTTATTATTTTTTATCATGCAGTACACTAAATCAGACTAGGATCTGAACGTTCTTTTCTATCCTGTATTTTTATTCGTTATCAGGCTCCATCTAGTCGTCACCTGCAGCGACAGCTAATCGAATTCACCTGTTAAATGTGATTTGACTCCCTTCTGGGAAGAGCATCTCCAGCATCCAGCTGTATTACTTACTAAACTCGACTTGCTGCTGTGCAAAAAATGTTTCCTTTTTTTCATTAAACCACTAAGTAAAACTTTGTTCGTAAACTTTTGCACTCTGCATAATAAAGTGAAGCATTTAAATTTACAACAACAAAAACCCAAACAAAAACACGTCTTTATCAAGTCATCTTTTGCTGCCCTGTAAATGGAAATGATTAACTTCATAACCTTGTTTGAGAGATGAGATAATAAGGCAGAAAGGAGCATTATGTTTGGCTTCAAGGATGTCTTAAATGCTATATTTATTGACTTTTAAAGCACTGCTTTGTTTCAGTGCTTTGCAAAAGTATTTAAACCTTTCTAACTTTTTTTTTTTTTTTTACCTTTGATCACGTTACGACCTCAAACTTCAGAGTTTTTTTTTTGTTCACGTTTCACAGTCAGGTGTGTGAAACATCTGAGGTTTGCTGCAACAACATCGTGAGGATGAAGGAAGACAGCAGACTGGAAAAGAAAACATCATCTGGCAAAACAATATCCTGCTATTGTCGAAAAAACACGATTTTAGAATTGCGGTGTTTCCATTAAATAAGAAATGCAATTAAAATGATACACAAAAAAGTTTTCTCACATGATAAGTCAAAAAAAAAAAAAAAAGAATTATGCGCCATCATCCTTCATCTTCTTCTTTGCGGTTTGTGCCAGTGGCAACATCCAGTTGTTGATCATGTGACTCGTGTGGCGTGAAAAAAGTGTTTCCATTGCAGTTTTACAAAAATAAACCTTATCACCCAAAAGAACCACCTCATCTTAACGTCAAAATGTTTTATCGAAAAACAAGAGTTTGAAATTGCCGCGTTTCCATTAAGCAAATTTATTTTCAAAATATCAAATTGCGTAACTATATGACGCTGATGGCCCAGCCTTTGCAATCAACTCTTCTGTTGTCGATGGCAACTGTTGACATTCCTATAGAAGAGCATATATAAGGTCAGACACTAATGTTGGACAAAATGGCCTCTCGAAACAGATGAGGCCTAGATCCAACCCGGCCCGCGCCCAAACTAAACTTCTAATTAGCATTAGAGGCCCGAGCCAGAAGTAAGCCCAGCCCAAATTTCATTAAGCTATTACTGCTTCTGTGTTAAGACCAAAATTTGAGTAAGCAGTATAAATTCTCCTGATGTTAGCTTTTGTTTAGCATCTTCCAGCTCCATTTTGTCGCTTGTTGTAACCATGGGCTGAGTCAAGTACAAACCATTTCGGATATGTGATTGATAGGAGCAGAGTAGGGTGGAACTACGTGTGCATTTATTGTGCCGTGCCCTGTGCTCGTTACAGTCAAGATAAATAATACAGATAAAATAATCCATACAAAGTGACAACAGGTTGATTTTAAAATGTAGCGAACAAAAGGACAACCATTTTTTCTTTAACATTAACACAAAAACAAGGTATTTTTCTGCCCCATCTCTTTTATTCTGTCGCACCGAGTTACACGTTTCCCCTTCTCCAGTGAAAGTTTGTGTCTCATGCTCTCATTAGCTTCTACTCGGCGTAGTAGTGCGCACTGACTCCATCTTCCACTTGCTCCTCTCATTCAGTTTGAACAGCTCTATTCTCCATCTGGGAGAAGATGCTCCTTTTATTCCTCCCTTATATCATCAGTTTCACTGAACTGAAAATAGGAAGTTAGCAGCTTGAAAAGGGGCTTTTGAGTGAGAGAGAGAAAGACAGAGAGAAAGAGAGGGAGAGAGAGAGAGATGAGCTGATACACCCAGCAGTTGCTGGAGATTGAAGCAGAGCTTCTCAAAACCAACGTTTTTTGAAAAATGTTTCAAAATATGTCATGAACAATATGCAGCATAACATAAACTATGATGATTTGTCTCAAAACTCCATCATCGTTAGACGTGTTGATTTGGTAAATTGTTGGCTAATTGTGAGAACAAAAACAGTATTTTGTGGAAAATCAAGTCCTACCTTTCATGTCTTTGAAAGACGTGCTTCTTTTGATGTGCTCTTATTCTGAACAGTGCATGTGTACTGGAATCAGTGCTGTGGACTTCACTGTGTTCAGCCTCATCATAACTGGTGACTTACTTTTCCTACTCTTCACTGTCTTGTTTAATTGTTTTACTGTCCAAAAAACTCACCGTATGCAAAGGGCTCTTTGAGTGACCCCAGGTGGGGAATTATTAGGCCAATTAGTTAGCAATGCCATCACTCTCTTTCTGTTTCAAGCATCCAGCATCATGACATGAGTGAGTGTTAAAGTGCAGGATGGGAAGTATTATTATTATTATTATTATTATTGGGTCGTTGCACTGTTATTTGAGTTGCAATTGCATAAATTCTGTAGCTGTGCTACAAGTATGCTGTACACTGTGTATTAAATATGGTTAGAATGTATTTTGAATGTAACTCAGTTTTAAGCTATAGCTTGCTGTCTTGTCTATTATTATGAAATGTAAATAACCCCCTTGCATTAACAATTAACTTTAAACATTAAAATAAAAACAGACTAGGGGTGCTGTGGTGGCGCAGGGGCAAATCATAACCCAAGTATTGAAGCCTTAAGACCTCTTGGCGGTGGTCGCAGGTTCGATTCCCAGCCTGGCAACATTTGCCGCATGTCTTCCCCCTCCCTCATTACCCTCTTTCCTGTTGGACTACCTTCAAATAATGGCCACTAGAGTCAACAAACCCTTTTAAAAAATAGACGAGCTACTTCTATGAAAGTTTAAGTCTAGAATTAAAGGGTATGTTTTTTCTTAGTATTTGGACACATTCTGTAAAATCAAAGGCAAAGATGAGTGGATAACTCAATTTTCGACAATAACCAAACACCCAGCATTGCCCTGGTTGAATGCCCACACAATGCCCACACCTACCTGTGAGTGCATTCACAGCAAACACATAACTCACTAATTTATCTTATCTTCACAGACAGACCTAAAACAATTTTCTGTTTTTTTGTTTTGTTTTTCAAACAAAGGGAATGAAGATATTAGGTGTCAGGTGCTTGCAGCAGCTGGTTGCAGACCTGTTTTTATTGTGAACCTGAACGGCTCAACATGCATGTGGGAAATTAGAGGGAAGGAATGCAAAACTTTATCTTTGACAAACTCAAACCTTTTCAGTCATCATCCTCCTCAGAAGTTGTTTTCCCACATAAACAGGTGAGTTCATTTAAGCTGGACAATTAAAACACTCAACAATTCATTTCATATAATGAACATACGGGTTCCATGCGGGACACTGTTGTAAGTCCAGTTGACACCTGATGTTTGACTCAGGGTGCTCGCCCTTTCTGCCTAGCAATTATCTCCACAGGAAGTTCATTTTTGATTAGAAAGTAATCTGCTAAATTTAAAACAAAATCATTAGATTTATTTTGATGTTTTTTAATCCTATGCACTGCAAAAAGCCTCTTTTAACAGCAGCATTGTTTGACGATGTCAACTTTATCATAAATGCTTGAAGGGGCAGCATTATGCAAAATTACATTTAGGAGCTTTACATTATTCCCTCATCCAAAACATACCTGGACTGTTGCCTTAATTAAAGGATTTCTCGAACATTAAAGGATGTTTGAGAAATAATTTAATGGTAAAAACTTAGTTAAAAGGTTAACAGAGGAGCCATGCTGTGACAACTTCCTGAAGGCGGAGCTTCAGAAAAAACAGAAGCTTCTAAAAGAAACAGAGGCCCAATTACAAGGCGTTGTGATACAAAGTCAAAGTTTTTTAAGTCATGATATATAAAGCCTTTTTATAACAACTTAAGGTAACATAGCTACTGATTGTGCTATACAATAGAATTACACAGCAAGACGAAGTAATAAAAACTTGTACATTTTCTCTTACGGGTTCCTCTGATCCTCCAACATCCTGGAACAGTTCTGACAAATACATCGACTCCATTACACTCTTTGTGTTTGCAGTCACTACTTTGATTTGTTGTAGTTAATAACGATGATCCAGTTACATCTCTCACTCATGCTCATCATCCATCCTTCCAAACATGAAGGAGGCAAAAACTGATTTGCATCAAAAAAAATAAACGTCAGGATTATGAAGACGGACGATGCAAATTACAACCAAATTCAGCTGAATGCAGCTGTCTATCACTTCGGATTTGAGTGCACATTCCTCCAGCTGGGAATGCTCACCCCATAATTACGAAGTGAAGCCGCTCCAAGTTTGAAACACTAAACCACCTCCCTACCACCATCCCTCACTTTTTCCCTCTACGTACTGAACACTATCATGAACACTTTGAGCATTTCTCTATCTTCGACCGTGCTTTTCAGGCAAATGTCATTGATTTGCTTTCAGATTTGAGAAAGTCTTTCTGGCTTTGGGAAAAAAATTAATCATGCTCTAAAGATTTCCTGAACCATCTGTGACAACTGTTTGCACGGCAAGGCAGAATATTTTGTAAAAATATTTCACATTCTACCAAAATCTATGAAACTTCTTTTTTTTTTGCTTATAGCCAAAAAAAATGGCTCTGATGAGAACGTCTAATTTATCCCAAACACCAGAAACTGACAAACTGTGAAAATAATGTGTGAAGGCAGAATATAAACTGCTGTACTGAATAGTAACTATATATTTAAAAAAACTAAATAGTAGCTGGTGTTGTTTGAAATGTGATAAGTGTAATTAACCACAACAAAATAATGCAGTGAGAGGGGAAAGTATGCATCCTGTGGTTTGACGTGTACTGTGAACAGATGTTTTAAATTTAAAGATAAAAATACATCACAGATGTGCTAAAATGTTTGCTATTTTTTAAGCCTTTGAAAACAATCTCTGCCTCTTCATTTTCTTCATCTTTTGTCTCCCTTAAAGCACAAAGTTGATGGAGATGACCCGCAAAATGTGATTCTACAAAATACTGACACCACGTTTTTGAAAAGCACATATAATTGTCCATTCACTTCACAATTATCTGGTACACTGAATACAATTTCATACAACATACATGACAGTTTATGTTTGTAATATTCTAAAAATATTAAAGAATCAGGGGAATGACGCTGTTTACTGAGACAAAACAAAAAAATTAAACCACCTAAACACACCTTTTTGAACATTTTTGAAATGCCAATTTTTGATGCATCGCTCTCTCAAAGATGCTCTTTTAACTCTTCTGTTCAAAATATTATTTACTAATTTTAAAGGATAAAGCTGATCTGAGAGAAACTCAAACATACATAGTTTCATACATACAATCCTTTTAATAAATTTATATATATAAAAAAAATCATGACCCAAGTATTTGTTGAGGAAAAAAAAAATGCTGATTTTTATTGTGTACACAGATGAACTCACTCCTAAAAACAAATCTGCCTCTATAGCTGCATTTCCATTAATCTTAAATTGCATAAATTTAATTTATGAAAATGGATTTGCTTAATGGAAACACATAATTTTTTTAAAAAACTCATGTTTTTTGATAAGACATTTTTGTGCTGGGATGAGGCGGTTTTTCAGCCGTATCAAAATTAGTGTATTTCCCAAAACCGCAATGGAAAGACTTTTTTGGCATCACACAAGTCACGTGATCAACAACCAGATGTTACCACTGGTGGAAGCAGAAGAAGTGGTCGGAGGACTGTGGAGCGGTGTGTTGTTTAATGACTTATTACATGATTCACGTGTGGCTCTAATTGCGTTTCTTATTTAATGAAAATACTGCAATTAGGTTTTTTTTTTTTTTCGACATTAGCAGAACATGGACAAAGTTTTGTGCACATGTCTGATGGAAACGTAGCTGCTGCTGAAAACAGAATGACTCTGCAGCAGATTTCTGGTCTACTGTAAACACTGACACGGCGAGGAACGCTGAGCAGTCCGGCGTTTTGCCTCGACGGTCCAGAGGGAGTCATAGCACCGTCTGCCCAATGGCTAAGCCCACCTGCTCATCAACGGCACCAAGCGAAACTTCATTCCCATACCGGCAACACTTCTACATACACACAAAATCTAGTTTACATTCCAGCCAATGCTGAAATTGTTCCAGGCACTCATGCATGTTTCACACCCACAGTGTGATCGCTTTTGTCCTTCGTATAGGTAAAAGGTTCCAGTTCTTGTAGGTCCAGCACAGCACTCCAGCTCAGCTTACTGTTTTATTCAGCGTGTTGCAAAGAGGGTGTTATCTAACACATCTCTGCAATGAAGTTTTCTAAACTTTCCCCCTTTTTTTGTTCTCTTTTTCCATCTCATAACTCTGAAAGTAGAAAAGAGCAGCAGAGAAAAACTGACAGCAATAAAAACACATTTGTCTCGCGAATACTTTGTATCCACTCAGCAAAGTTTCAGAAGGAAGTGTAAATCACACACAAACGCGTCTTCAGCAGCTTCCGTCTGGATTTCTAAGAAAAGAGGAAGCACTATAATATTAGCTAAACCAAACACCACCGTCAGCACGTTTGCTATTTTTGAGCCCGCCTGTCTCATGTACGACAAAAATGTAGATTTATTAGAAGTGGGAGTCAAAAATTATTCAAGTTAAAGCTGCAGTATATAGCTTTTCTTTTTTTAAAATATGCGTTTTACACATTTGTTAAAACTGTCACCATGTCATGACAGTATAATACGAGACAGATAATCTGTGAAAAGATCGAGCTCCTGCTACCTCCTATTGCTGCTACTAATGGAATCTGAAGAAATGCACAGCTCCCGACCAAAAATAACCAATGAGAGCCAAGAGGAGGATCTTACCGCTGTCAATCAACATCGGGAATGTGCTGCTAAATGTGCTAATGGTGGAGAAACAACTCACATTACAGGAAAACCATTTATCCACCCTCATCAGTGGCTAAGTAACTAGGTGCTGAGGGGAGGAGAGGAAAGCTGTGCACACATGAGCATGATTGACAGCACCGTAAGCATCAAAAACCTATCCTACTGCTAAATTATTGTGTAAATAGATATATGAGCTGCACAACAATATTTATTGTTTTTGATCTGGAATTTAGATTATTTAACCAGCAGAGTGATTGATTGATTAGTTATTTATGGAGCATTTACAACTTCCAACATGGATGACCAAGGCGCTTTACAGTAGGAAGTACATCACAAATGAAAAACACAAAACAAGAATAAAAAAAAAAAACAACTAGATAAATGGTATTAAACGCCTAATAGAAAATGATTATTCCTATCCAGCTCTGCAGTGTTTCAGGAGCTCCTGATCATTCATGGAACTTGATTAGAAATGTGGATTGTGGACGCTGACATTAGCCGTCTGTGCTGCCGCTACATGTTTAGCATGCTAGTCTTAAATAGCAGTAAAACCCTGTAATGTTTGGCTCTGTGATGAACGCTTAGCCTGTCTCGTACACACTAACACCACTAGAAAGCAGTTCCACTGCTTTCCAAAAGCTTCCTCTCCACCACAAAAGTAGGACTGGCGCTTCTTTTCTTCCCACGCGAATGAGAAAAAAAAGCTCCCTGACTCTGAACGGCTTCTTCAGATCGATAGTAGCAGTCTGAGCCTAAATATACTTCCCTTCCTTTCCTTACTTTGTCTAGGCTAATCGGCTCTCAATGTCCAAAGATGGGAAGAGCGAAGAGAGAGAGGGAGAGAGTCCCAACGTGGAGCGGTGGCGGGGCGCCAGGTGACTCAGGACATGTGATGGGAGGTCACTGCGGTGGGAGGAAGTGAGACGAACGACTGGGGTGCGAATCTTCTCCGCTAATGGAGGCATCCACCTCCACTGAGGTCGGTGGTGAGCTCCTCTGCAGCCAGAACAGGGCCTTCAGCCTCACAGCTCTGCATTCTGCAGCGACTGTTGATCTGATCGTCAAATGAAACCTCCAGGAGACGCACAGACGGCCTCAAAAAGGAAGCAACACATCCAGCTGGTAATGTGCCTTTCACCGTGAAAGCGCTCCACATTCACCGGCTAATCTGACCGATTACCATACCTGTTGTTGGTTGCCTTGGTTACAAAGACACAGCACTTGGCGCAGAGGAGCGCAAACCATCGCTTTGGAGGTTTGTCTGCAATTTCATCATATTGCTAAATTAAGAAGATTCAGTTTCAGTCTTCGTTCAAGTTGTTTGTCGCTGAGGAGGTAAATTATCATATGAATGGGAGTTTTGCTGCCGTCTCCTTCATACAGTCTGAGCTGGAACTGCTGTTCTGAATGATTTTCATTAAAGCTGCTCATTCATGACTACCACCTGCTCTCCCAGTGCAGTCTTACTCTTCCTTAATCTGCTGTCAGAGAGTTGAGCAACATGCGTTTCCTTCAGGTTGAGATGTGAGTGTCTAATTATTAAAGCAGTATTTAAACGTAGCAAAAATCTGCAATCTGTTTTTTTTTTCTTTTTAGGGTAAATAAATTCTTCTCTAAGTTACTACATTACTCAGGTGCCTGACAGAGAGGGATTTTAATGCCAAAAGTAGAACTACATAAAACTTAAAATCTGTCTTGTAGATTCTTAGAAGCAGTGGAGACTTTTGTTCACGCTCTGCACGATGAGCTAGTTATCTGATGTGAATTTCTGTCTATTCTTGTGAAGTAAAAGTAATTCTAGTGATTAAAAGTGTAATAAAAAACACATTTAAACTCAAAATTGTTCATACCCCCAGCAGATGTTGATTTTAATCAACTAAGAAGCTTTTTTTTTTCTTTTTTTTTTTTTAAGGGAAGGAGATGGAAATCTCTCAACAGGTAAAAACAATGTAAAATGATTACTGGATTGTATTAGATTTTATCAAAGACATTCCAAAATTCATTTAGCCTTTTTTTTAATAGTTGTGTTAAATAACTTAATTTTTTTAATGTTATCCGCTCATCAAAAACAGACCTGGATTGTTGCTTTGATTCTCTCTTGCATGTTTGAGAAATCCTGTAATCTTCCATGGCAACTGTTCTGGGGTTGCCATGGGAGATTATAAATCGCAAAGCGCCGCCTATTTCCACAAAGCTTCTGCTTGGAGCTTCAGTCTCAAGCTGAGCTTCCACCTCACAGAGCAGCACTACTCACTCAGCTCCTCCAGACTAGCGGCAACGGCAGCCACTAGTCTGCTGTTGCCGCTAGTCAACAGCAGACTAATTGCAACCACCTATTGGTTGCAATTAGCAACCACTAGATGGTTGCTAATTGCAGCAATTAGCAACCACCTAGTGGAAGTGTGTATCTGCTGAGCTTATCATATGAACACTTTCTCTGTGCAACGCTCTAAAGAATGTTATTAATGATGGCGTATTAGTGTGAGAAACATTCTCAACGTGTTGGAAAGATTAGCAACTTCTTAAAGAGACAGAGGCTCAATTTCAAGATATCAAATTGCAAAGTCAAATTTCTTTTAAGACATTGCTGATATATACAATATATTATATATTTTTATAACAACTGAAGGTAACATAATTACTTGATTGTGCTATAAAATGATACTATGTATACATAATACTGCCCCTTTAAGGTTGGAAGTCCTCTATGCCATCGCCCTATTCTTTTGCTCTTTCCACTGATTCTCTATTAGATCCAAGTCGAGACTCTGGCAGGACCACAGCAACATGTTAATACAACTTACATTAAGAAGAAACGTGTTGAATTTAAAAGTTTACTTTCAACCTAAACCTGCCAGGGGTATGAATAATTTTGGGCCTGACTTCACGTGAGCTGTACCAGCCTTTCCTACCCTCTTCCCTGTTTCTTTCTTTCTTTCTTTCTTTCTTCCTTCCTTTCTTTCTTTCTTTCCTTCCTTCAGGTTCATGACAGGTTCACCACCTGAACAAGTGAGCTTTTTGTTCCCTCATCAGAACTGCACACGGCCACACGCACGCTCGGCCTCGACAGTCAATTTAGTCCTTTATTATTTATGTGACTCTTTTCAGGACATGTTCAATCCATAAATAGCCAACGGTCTCCTTGATCGTAAATACCTCTGTCCTGAAGTGAATTGTCAGGATGTCTGGAGCGTTAAGGCTTTTCTACGTTCCCATGAGATGCTGAACTGTCCAAGAGTTTTTCATGCCTCGGTGGAACTGCATGCACGTCCTTTGGATGGCTCAAAACATTTTGTCTGTTTTCTTTTGAAAGTGCCTCTTTGAGACCAAATCAATTTGAAGGTAGGCGAGGCGAGCTCCTCATAGATATGGTAAAGCTGGGCATGCAGAAGTCGACCAACACACGACTTGTTTACGAGAATGTGTCAGCGGCGTTTAAATGATTTATTTTCAGTTCAGTTAAGTTATAAGGCGCCAATTCACAACATTTCAAGACACTTTATACAAAAAGTAATTTCAGTCCAACCATGCATATTCCAACTGATAGTTATCAAACACTGCAGTCACTTCAGTTCACTATTCAAATAAAATGTTTTCTATCTAATCTTTAATAATCAAGCAAAAACAAAATTACCTTCTCAACCCTCACGCCGTATGTTTTTCATATTTCACATTAGCCACTTTAATGTTAAGATGGTATTTTTTAGCCTTTTATTGCCCTAGAATGGTACACATTTTCATGACTTGGGGGGGAAAAACTTGGGGGAAAATTTATGCTCCATTATATGTTTTTGACTCATCCTATTAATATGTCTTGATGGTTAGCCTTAGCTTCTGCTCATTTTGTTATGAGTTTAGTAGTTTAGCGTTATGTTCTGCTAATTTGTTTTGTGTTTTGCGGTTTTAGTTTCTGCAAAAATGCATTTATTTAGCATTAGTTCCTGCTATTTTTTTGTGTCTAATAGTTCAGCGTTGGCAGAGCTAAAGTTTTTATGTCTGGAAATGTATTCTCAGTTTCTGCAAATTTTTTCGTGTTTAGCAGTTTAGCATTAGCTTGCGCTATTTTTATGTGTTTAGCGGTTTAGTGTAAGAGGAGCTAAGGTTCTTGTTCAGTAAATTGGTGGTTAGTGAACATAACATTTGAGCTCACCACTGGCAATAACTACTGCCAATTTCAGTGCAAACATATTCTCTATTACAATCATGGCAACCATTTTGAAAAACGTCCAACAGAAAAAAAAGAAAAAGAACCAGAACCTGACTCAAGCGGCCATTTGCCACGACTAACTGGGGGTCTGAGAAGACAGAGCAGAATGCTCAAAATAAGAAACAGAGGAGCCGACGTAAGAGTACTTTCTATGTTAATGAAAAATAAAAAGTTAATAGAAGTAATCTTTCAGTGAGTGCTGAGAATAATTTCGCTAAGACTCTCAGAGTCACCAGACTGCTGCATCTAAGGAGGGGATTATCACTGGACATCTTTCTAAGTCACATCTGTATTCCAGTTGGTCCATGTTCATTCAGGACACCACAAAAGGTTGTTGCTCTAACAGTGAGGACTGATTACGCCTTCAGGAAATGCTGTTTGCATCTGTGCTAATTCTTTTTACAGTACAGAACATCTGCTTCTGCTGTTTTATTAGACACTGACATTTATGCTACGACTGGTGCTTTTTTTCTTTGACTTTCTTCTCATTGCCTCCCATCTTTCTCCATCACACATTATGCAAACAGTAGAATATTGTGTGACTACAATAATTTCCCCTGTACAATGTGGGGAACGCTGAAATATGAACTGTCACATGAAATAAATGAATCATCAGTTTAGAGGTTATGTCAGTGGGTTTCTCAATGAGTCTTTTATGTCGTTGCTCAGCCATTTTCCTTAGTTATCCAAAGGTCAATGCACATAGGCAGCGTCACACACATCAGATATGATCCCACAACCCACACCAGCAGCATCTGGTTGGCGGCTGACACAGGCAGCTCTTTCTGAACCTGTAAGAGGTATGCTGCAATATTTTTTCCTGTCTCAAATGTCATGTCTTTGGCTTGTGCACTTTGTGTTCTTAAGACTCCTCTACGTATAACTTCTGGAGCACTAGAGTTTAATATTGAGAGTTTATCTTGACAGGGTCAAAGATAAACTTTTATCTTTTAATTCCAGTCTTTTTGGCCCTGTCAAACTTACCACAGATTTAATGCAGCAGTTTAATGTGGGGATTTAGAGTTCAACAATTCAGTAATGGAACTTTATTACTGAATTTATTACTGTATTTGCAATTTACCAAATAAAGTTCCAGTAATGGAACTTTATTTGCTAAATTGCAAATACATTTGTAATTTAGCTGTAATGTTATTCACACTCTCAACAACTCATTTATTGTCAAGTTCATGTTGCACAGTATATCCATGATCCCGGTCATGGATATGTTGTACAATGCTTCTTTTTTTCTTTTTGCCTTACTTTCAAAATATGAGTCTTGTCTAAAGAAAAACATCTTAATTTCCCAGGCTCAATAAAAGCTCAAGAAGCAACTGGACAGTGTTTCATGAGACGGACTTAACTGGTAAATACTGTGGGATTTTGTCTTGTTGGATATCTTTGCAATAAGATCTTGTTACATGCAGTGCTTAAGTTGACCAGCATGAATCGGTACGCAGCACAACCACTTTTAAATTTCACCCCTCAGCGTACTGAGACTTTTACTGGTGTCTTCGCTTCTCTGTCAACATGCGTTTCCCCTACAGCGCTGCTCACTTGGCTCTCTGCACCACCCAGGCGGCTCTCTCCCGGCCCGTAACCACCGCGCTATACTCAAAACACCAGAGGACTACGGCGACCATGAAAGCTAAAACATCCTGCTCTGGTGAAGTAAACCCACCGTCCTCCCACCTCTGTCCTGAGGTAGTGTTCAGTCATCGGATAAAACGTTGGATAATACTGCTAAACGGCCATGGGTTTGTGGAGACCAGGACTAACACTGAGAAAAAAATATATGTACATATTAGAGAAGGAAACAGGAACAGTAGTAAGCTTATTGAAATTTTAAGTCTAAAAGGCACTCATCACTACTTTGTTTTTAATGAGCTTTTAGTTTATTTATTTTTTTCAGTGTTACTACTTTAACGCCATGAGGAAGTTAATAAAGGTGACTCCATGACATTTTAAATTTGGCTCATGAGGATTTCATTTAGAACTGGCTCTGTTTTTTTGTTCTTTGAATACAACAGAAAAAAAATTACATCCATATTAGTATGACACTAAGGTGAGTATTGGCACTTATTTTTCCATTTAAAGGGGAAGTTTTATGCGTTTTCCACCCACATAGTGCCATTTTATAACACAATAACTATGTCACCATCAGTTGTTATAAAAGTGTTCTATATCAAATATTACTTAAATGAAATTTGACTTTGTAATTTAGCACATTGAAATTGGGCCTCTGTCTCTTTAAGAAACTCCGGGTCTTTCCGACACTGCCTTTGGGAAGTCATGACAACATGGCTCCTTTATTAAGCCTTTAACAATGTTTTTACCAGCATTTCACTGAGAAGTAGCTCATATTATGAACTCAGCTGATGTTCCACCGGGTGTTTGCTAATTGCTGCTGTCTAGTCTGAAGGATTTGTTTGCGGGAGAACTGTGAGGCAGAAGCTCAGAAACTTGGAAACTACAAGGAGGAGCTTAGTCTTAGTCCCTCCAGGTGTTTTTTTACAGCTGAATGGTTGCCATGGAGATTAAAGGACTCCTCAAACATCAATGAAAGAATCAAAGCAACACTCCAGGTAAATTTTTGATGAGGGAATGTCATCATAACATGATGTAAAGCTCAAAAAAGATTATTTTACACAGTTCTGCCCCTTTAAAGCTCTGGATAAATGCAAGTTTAATGGAAACACATTTCCTGTCATTCTTCGAACTCCATTAGTATTTTGGTTTTGCTGTTTTGCAGTTCCACTTTCAAACAAGAATAAACCAAACTTATTTTTAAATGTCATCAGTTTCTCCAGGTGGCACCAGTCACAGAACCTGCTACAGTACCCATTATCCAATCAACCCCTGTTCCCTGTGACTAAACGCAGGCAGGCGGTCAGGGTGACAGATTGCGTTGTGATGACATTAGTCCTCCGTTATAATGCAGAGAGGTATAGGATGAGTCAGCTCTGGACCACAACAAACGACACCACTTGCTTCTCCGTAAGTGAATGGCTCGCCAAGGAAAATGCCCAGAGTAGCAGCACGAATCGATGCAGAGGTGAAATATTAATCCGTTTCCATTTAAAATTCCCCTTCAATTTTTCTATTTGTGGATAGTGGGCAGGGCGGCTCTTTGATGCTGCACGCTTGAGCAGCCCTTCCTCTAACAACTAGGAGCAACCACAATAAAGACACCTTCTGTCTCGTATCTACGGTATCTCCTGGGGTTTAATTTAACACCTCCCGCCACAGCCCTGGTTTAATGCACTGTTTCCTCCTCAGAAACTGAACTGGGGCTGCTGCGTATCATTGAAGAAGAATTACTGCTCAAGCCTTCTCTGATAGAAGCCCGTTAATGACAACAAAGTCAAACTGAGTCAGCAACTTGTTCGTCAAAGCGTCAAGGCGAGAGCCAAGCAGGCAGAAGGCGGTAAAAGGTGAGAGGCAGATGCTGCATCGCTCACTGACACGACACAAAACATTTTAACAGGTAAAACCAGGAGGAAGTTAAACGTTAGAGCAGTGATCACATTTAACGTTTTTTCTTGCAGGTTTCTTGTTAATTCAACAAATTTAAGAGCTCGTAGTGGAGCGAGTGCACCATATGGTCCTGGAAGCAACCAGCCTGGGATTCATACCCGGCCCTGGGGCATTTACTGCAAATCCTCCCCTTCTCTACCGAACCTTCCTGATCGACCAGCACCACAAAACCAATAAAAAACAAAGAACCTTTGGCGATGTAACTTAGATATCATCACAGAGCATATTTTCTATTTCCTCTTGTCAAGTTCCACTACTGAACACATTTATTGGCAGTCCCAAAAGTGAGTATTTCTTTTTTTTTTAGTTGACAAAATAAAAGTGTTATTGAGAATGTTTTAACAAAGTCAACATGAGTAAAACTGCTGGAATCCCTTTAAAAATGTAAATAAAGTATGTTCTTTTTTTAACTTCCTAAGAAGTTTGCCATTGACGAACTAATTTGTTTCATTGAAGTAAAAATATGACGCAAAGACCCAACTCTATCAGACACTGGTCTCTAGGCTGGACGATGATCTATATTGATCTCATCTCAATGACGAGGATGGTCAGTAAAGGAGAAACATCTCTTGGTGAAGTAATGAAATTACTAAAAGCTGAGGTCTGAAATTTTCAAAACAGTCCATAGAAACCAGATGTTTCTTATGGGAACAGATATGGCTAGCCACTGCCGTTTGTTCAGTGCTATCTGGCTTTCTTTCTGCATATTCCTGTAGACTCTTAAATGTCTAAGCTTCCCCTCCAAAGGCTGGTGTTTGCAGCCTGATCTGGTCGTGCATACAGAAGGCAAGAATCTCATAAGTATTCTGATGATCTGCTGGTTTAGGACATGAATGCCGATGTAGCATAATTTATCCTTTTTAGATTCATCTGTCATCTTTCATTATGTGAGCATCCATCCTTTCATGATGAGATTAGCAGCTCACAGGCAGATTTCAAA
Organism: Poecilia formosa; assembly: GCF_000485575.1. Classification (NCBI taxonomy): domain Eukaryota; kingdom Metazoa; phylum Chordata; class Actinopteri; order Cyprinodontiformes; family Poeciliidae; genus Poecilia; species Poecilia formosa. Next base: position 702,561 of record NW_006800119.1, read on the forward strand.
CAGCAATTTAACTACAGATTGTTTTTTATTTCTAGTTACCTACCTCCCTTTTCATCTCTTTAATCTCTCACTTCTCAGAGCGTGGTATTGATCCACTAAAAAGCAGAGCAGTCTACACTGTACGCCCATCTGCAGGATACATCCCATCTCTCCCTGTGCGGTTCCTCTCGTTGTTCTCCCGTTTCTGTGGCGACGGCTTCGGTCATGTGAGGACAGCTTTGCTTTCTGTTTCATGGAGCAACACCAAACAGCAGCAACGACATTTCAAAACTCAATCAAACTGCGTCCGGCTCCTTAAGTCACGCCAAACGAATCAACACGTGGAAGCGAGAGTCGACTTGATTCTCTCTGATGGTTTACACGAAGCGTTTTGCCCGAGATGTCTGGGAGCGTCATATCGCATTTGCACGCTGTCGCGTTCTCTGAAACAGAATGCCTCCGCAGGCTGTTTGAAAACGACTTCTAATGAGCAAATGTTTAATTATGGAACTTCCTTTATTTTACTGACTCGTGTAAAATGAAGGAGGCAGACTTTGTGTTTATGAGACGAACCTCGCATGAGGGGTTACGTAAAGTCAAAATGAGTCGGCCTCTGCGGCGGCTGAGCTTTTGATTTCACTCTTCAAAGCATGAGACTGCAGTCAGAGTCCACACTGAACGGCGCCGGGTCCTATCTTATTACTGCAGATCTAACTTTTCCACACTGGTGGATGTTGTCTCTGTTTGATTTCATTAGGCTTCTCTCTCCTCCATCACACGAAAATCCTCACAGTTATTTCCAAGGCCCTCTATTGTTACGGTCTCATCGTTTCAAGTGTCAAAAAGTATAATAAAACACCGCCTGGGCTGAGAGTCTGACAGCAGCAGTGGACCAAGCGGGCGACAGTTCCTCTGCTTTTGATATTGAATTATCAAGTTCGTCCTCCAGACGGTAAAACGGCCAGCCTTTTGCACGGATGGACGGCAAAACATGAACATAAAAAACAACACAGCCGTATTAACGCACTTCCCACTTTATACACGGCTGAAACAATTAATCGGATTAATCGTGATGAATCGGTTATTGAAAGAACTAATGTAGCAATCGATTAATTGTTAACTGGAGTGTACAGACTCAAAACAAAAGCCATTTGCTGAAGAAACCCAACATACTCAGAGCAGTAATTAAGCCAAAACTGTGCATTTCAGTTAAGAACATCTTTGTCAGTGCGTTTTACCAAAAACATCTCAAGTGGCTTTAACCATTTCACTTTCACTAAAGGAATGCTATGTTATTGAATTTAAGTACTATAATGTTTATTTTCTTATTTAAAAAAGAAATAGAAGGTGCAAGTTAAACAATAAATCAGTACAATGTGCCAAATGCTTAATTCAATTAAGCGATAGGATACTCGATTTCTAAATTAATTGTTAGCTGAAGCCCTAATTTTATCATGTCCCAAATATACATTTTAAAGCATCTTAGTTCAGTGTAGAGAATTTTCTCAACTTTTTTAAGAGTAAAAATCTTAAAAGTGTTGTGTATATTTGTAGTCAGACCCCTTTTACTCTGATGCGGCTAAATAAAATCAAGAATAACGAACTGGCTGTTTGTAATTTAATGTCAGTGTGAATACTGCTGTTGTATGAAGTGCTCAGAGGTTTGTTTGAGAATAAAACAAACAGTATCACATAGACCAAGGAACATGGGAGACAGGCCAGGGTTAAGGGTTAGAAGAAGTTTAAAGCAGAATTAGTTTAGAAAGTAACTACCAAGACATGGCCGTCCACCTTAGACAAGAGGCTGGGCAAGAAGACCATTCATCAGCTTATGAAGAAAAAATCATACAAGCCGTGTTTAATCCGCTTTGATTGAAATCCAGTCCATTTTCTCTAGAAAGTCCGGTTTGTTTGGGGAGGGTTAGGGAATGCATAAACCCCCAAAAAAGTGAACTGTGGCCCGCCTAAAAACCTATGTCTCGGTTTGGTTGAAGTGAATTCTGGTGTGGTTTGAATGTCTATGTGGATGCGAGCGGACCAGAGACCGCTTCTAAAGCAGGAAGCGGACTGTAGCGCAGGGCATTCTGGGTAAAAACAACCAAAACAAACGTGTCTAGTGGCAGAAATGGCTCGTGATCTTTAACCAATAACAACTGCTAAAATCTGATGCTTCTCCATTTCTGCTCACATTTCGTAAAGGAGGAAGTTCAGGGTCTTGCCGCAGCGCCACCTCAGGTGAGGTGGGGGAAGGTTTCTCAAAGGGTTTTTGTTCATTTGACACAGTGCGGTGTGAAAGTGAATCGCACCTGTCGAAAATGTAACAAATGTTGCAACTTTGGTCCCCAGTCGAACCGAATCTACCGGATTATCAGGTGTGGAAAAAAACCAAAGTCATAACAAACATCCGGTAAAATGACATCCAAACGATTCTTTACAATTCAGAATTATACATTATTGTCTTTTGGTTTGTTACATAATATCTGAATAAAAAAAATTATTTTGTAGAAGCCCATTTGTGCTTTTGTAAGTCTGTGCTAACAGATCCCAATGCCATCTATCCGTAGAGCGCAGAAGAATCAGTATCCCTCTCCTCCTGTTCTGTTGTTCATTTGAAAACGTCTCCATTGCCCTCAATAAATCAGCAGCTATTGCAAATTTGTGCCCTGACAGTCACATTTGCAAAGCACTCCTCAAAAGTGTTTCCTTCTCCACGTTGCCAGCAGCTCACAGAGAATTAAGAGCGGATGACGAGGGAAAGTTGGAGTCGTTTTCCCCGGAGATCTAATTGTGTACAAACTGGGAGGCCGTGGTGGTCCACTGCCGTTTCCTGAGAGCGGCTGGCTGCGGCTGCCGCCTCGAGGGACACCTGGGGGGCCAAAGGAGGTCTTCTGGGTTTGAAAAAAGAAAGTCATTATGCTCTGCTCGCTGGCAACTTGAGGGCACGTCATAAGGAGGAATGCCATTAATCTATAATGGTGATGCTCCTGCGGGTGATTTCTTTTTCCTGTGGGACTCAAAGCATGTGACTCGGCTGCCAGATACACAGTTAGTGACCAACCTCACAAGTAGAACAAATGAAATGCACATCTTAGACAGAGCTGGTCTCTAACATATTATAGCAGGACCGGCGGAAAGTGGCATGAGGCCCTAAACAACTGGAATTCACGTGCGTCAAACTCAAGGGTCGGGGGCCAAATCTGGCACGCCGTAGCTTTATATGTGGCCCTCCAGACTCCAAATTACACCAATAAGTTCTTCCAGTTTTTCACAGTTTTTCAAATCAACAAATCTCCACATTTTTTTCCTGACTTTACCACAAATTTTCTCAAAATTGGTCAAAAACATTGAGCTCAAGTCACTGCCGCCTCAGCCTTGATGTCAAGTTGTAGTCTGTAATTGATACGGTGAATAATAAAAAGTCACATATTTGACATCACACACTTGCACAAATGTAAAAATTCCTTACAAGCATTTCTAAACTGGCGCCACAAAATCTGACCTTTTATTGCATTAAAACAATCAGAATCCTGGAGGAACACCTATTTATTGATATTTTAACAATTTAATAGGTTTTATCAATATATTCTGGCACAACCGGCCCTTTAAGAACTGTCAGATTTTTGATATGGTCCAAAATGAAAATGAGTTTGACACACCAACTGTAATTTAATTGGAGGATCCACAAATAGATTAGCTGATTGCAATTAATATACACACTGGAATAATGTAATATTTTGCTCACGAGCAACTCGGTCTAGGAAATGTGACCGCAGCTTAAGCAAAGCAGTAGAAAATCTTAAAGTAGACAAGAAAAATTATTAGAATAATTTGGGAGAAATATCTTTTTGTCTTGGTTAAAATGTTTCACAATAAATCCATTATCAGTGTGGAATCTCTCTCTCTTCAGGTTTGACCAGTCCACAAATTGTTGGTAAATTTGTCCAGCCCTGAGGTGGTTCTAATGTTTTTAAATAAAAATTAAACTGTGAAATGCTCTCCTTCACAAAAACAAGTTTCTGTTAAAAACAACAGCTCAACAGCTATGTAGCAGCAAGCCAAGCGCCAAGTTACACGCTAACTTTAGCAGCTACTTATTAGATAGTTGAGGGATTCTTTGCTTAAAAATTCTTTGTATCTCATCACTTCACCATTTTTTCTACATTCTGCCAAACAAGAGGTATAAAAGTAGTAGGAGTTTCTTTACACAGCAGTCTGACTAGCCATCTTTATTAGCTAACACTGCTAATCAGAGCACGGCAGCTCAGAAACTACTTCCTGCATTACTTCAAAATAAGAGTCTCAAACAGTTTCAATCTAAAAGCATTTTCATATCCAGGGTTCATAACAGTTTACACTCACTTCACTGTTCAGAGCCACACACAGAGGAACAACACAGCAGTTTACGAGACAGATTTCACTTGGCTGATAAATGTTGTAGCCTCTTAATATCATGAGATCTCAGGCCCCTAAATCTCATTATTCGTCTGTTTTGTGTAGAACTGAGTGTTTCTAAACCTGTAAATTCAAGTACTCTTGAGGCACCTGGTCAAGCAGAAGGACTTCAGAGTTCGCTTATACCTCAGGCTGACTCTGGACTGCATCTTATTCTGTTCTTTCACCTGTTTTCTTTTCCGATTTAAGTTTTTATCAGAAAACTGTTGACTTTCATCGTCCTTTATATGTGCTAAATAAGAAAACCACAAACTCACGATTTAGTGATAATAAAAACCCTAATTAGGACTGGCAGAGAGCTCCTCAACCCATAGGAAGCAGCTACAAAAATATTTTTAAAGCAATAAAGAAAAAATTTGAATACAATTTTGACTAATTATATGTGTAAGTTATAAATAAATGACATCTGTGTTTCACATTTTAAGTAATTCTGTCGCATTTATCCGGAGGATGAGAATATAAATGAATAGATGAATCGATGGAACTCATGAAATAAATCTAATCATGGATGATTTTAACATGGAAACACCTCCAAGTTTTTTTTTTTATTTTATCACTTAATTATGCAGTAAGTAAATTTAGACAATAAAACAATTATAATTTTATTTTTAACTCCATTTATTTCCAGTTAATCATAAATCGTGAAATAGATCAAATAACTGTTGTGTTTATTCACCTGTGCTTTACTATAAAATAATTGAAGTTGTCACTACGGTCCCCCAAATGTATTCTGACAAGTGATTGGCTAATCTATAGTTAATCCAATCAATTTTATTGACTGAACCAAAATAAGCCACGCCCATTAATTACGATGGTTAAGGCTTAAAGATTAAATTAATTCCTTGAATTTATTTACTCAAGTATGACAGCATACAGCCATAACATGGAAAAATTATGCGGGTTTTTTTTTAAGGTAATTGTCTTAAATAATCAAGCAATTACCTGATAATTGATCTATTAATTTGTTACTGATTTTATTGTACTAATGACACAAGTAGGTAATCTATTAATTTATTTATGGGATTGTGTCACTTTTGGACTTCCACATGATGCAAAGTTATGAGTTTTCATTCAACAACGTTGAATGAAAACTCAACATTTTTTCACAGACGACCCTAAGCGGTGGTTGGGTGGCTGAGCGCCGCTCGGCGTTGTGGCAGCACCATCCTCACCGGGCTGCAGCAGCAGCACCAAACTGCAGAAGTGCGTCCGCGCAGCCACGGCAATAATGAACTGCTGCAATAAACTCCTGACCAGAACTAACGGCCCCTGAGCCAAATGAAGTTCATTTGGACCCTCGGTGATGCCTCTACTTATTTAAACTTCGTCTGACATGTTGAAATTAACCGTTTTTCAAGTAAATTTATCAGAACCGGACACAGTTAAACCACGTGTTTTGTAAATTGGTTTCAAATTAAATAAACGTGTCTCATAACCACTAACGCACTCAACTTCTTTATCCACTCAAACAACGATTTAGGACACTCCATTTGCACCAAAAAGTGTTGAATGGTACAAAAATGAGAGGACTCGTCGCTTCCTCTGCGCACCCACCAAATTTTTTAACGCCTTTCAGAAAAAAAAAATCCGAATTTACCTTGGCAGCAAACTGCGCCTCTAAATGCGGGGGTCCAGTCACGGTCGGAAAGTCGACTTTTGTCAACGGAGAATCCCGCCACTTCCACTGAGACTAAACGTTCCGGCGAAGTTCGGAGGTATAAAAGAACTTCTGAGCCAATTTCTTGCGCTCCTGCAGCCTGTGGTACTGTACCATCTGTTGTGCCTGTGCGCATCGAGGAGAGAGAGAGGAGGAAAGAGAGGAGGAGGAGAGGGAGGCTGTGAAGGGTCCGGAGCGCGCGGACACCGGTGGATGTGAGAGCGAGTCCGCGCGCGCATGGGAGATTACGAGTCTGAAAAGGGAAATCGACGTATGGCTAATAATTAGCAGCGCGACCACAGAGTCCGTGACTTCAAGCATCTTTTATTCGGTGAAAGGAGGCGAATGTTTGCAGCCTTAGTTTGACTTATGCAATTCTAAAGAAAATAAAAAATTAAAATTAAAATCTAGATTCTATTGCAGTACCATAATTGCTCTTTGAAAAATCCAACCGCACTTTGAGAATATGTCTAGAAGTTACAGGCAAAAACGCAACAATTTCCTTTGAAATAAACGTAATATTTATTTGTAATTTAGGTACTTATATTGACAGACTTCCTGTTTGCCTGGGAAATAGATGAGACGTGATGCAGAAGTCACAAAACTGGATGAGGTCCTATCTGCATCTTGTCACTACATTTTTTAAAATATTTAAATACTCTCTACATGCCTCTTTGGAGCAATTTTCTGTATGTATCATCACAGATGTGCAGTTTACAAAACTCTGCAGGGACTTTACCTGTAGGATTAGGTGAGTTGGTCAAAAATAAAAAAGTCTAAAGCCTTTTAGTGTCATTAAGCCTCCAGAAAGACGAGATGCAGAATGTGTCAAGTGGGTCTGAGGTTTAATATATTTTGCATAGCTTATGATTTAAGGAAGATTTGGTTTACAGATATATACCAAAAATTAACTTTGGTTAACTCAAACAAAATACATAAATAAATAAAAAAATCTTGTGGACGAAAGAATTAAGACACCCTACTAATCTGGAAGACCTTGTTTTTGTCAACGTTTTATTTGGCTAATCCTTCATGTTTTACTCTCAGACTAAAAGTTTGAACACTCTACATGAAAGTCAAACCTTGTGCAGTCTCTTTCCGACTGTGCAGACAGGCCTTTTTATCTCAACAGTGGCAAAATCCTGCTGAAGGTCATCTGATGACAATTTGGGGTTTCTGAAGACTCCTTTTAGCATCCTGCTCTCAGGGTGAACTTGCTCATAAAATGAGATCAGCAGATGTGCAGTTCCACCTGGTGTTTGCTAATTCATACTGGCTAGTCTGAAGGAGCTGAATGGGGAGGGGTGCTATGTCATGTGGAAGGTCAGATGCTTTGAAACTGCAGCTAAGAGGAAGTGCTTCGTCCTCGAAGGCGGGGCTAGGTCCTCCCAGGTGTTTTGTTCAGCTGAATGGTTGCCATGGGAGATGAAAGGATTTCTCAAACATGCACGAAAGAATAAAAGGAACACTCCATCTATGATTTTGACGAGGGAATAATGCTAACTATATAAATATCTAAAAAAAAAGTTGAGTTTATCAATCAATCAGTCCTATTTATTCAGACACAAATATGGTCCATAATAAACAAAAACAGAATAAGCAACATATCCATGATCACACTTGTATTACAAATATATTTTCCATATTTGCAGATATCTAAACCGTCGATTGTGGACTGATGCTAATCCCAGGTTAAGGAGAGATTTCTTTTAACTGAAAAAAATGGAAAATATTTGATTTAACCTTAAGTGGTTCATATAAAAAACGCTTATTTGGGTGGCAGTAGATTCTTAGAGAGCAGATGGTTTCTTCCAACCGTGATAGCTCTCTGTATGAGACCTTATAGTTTCACATTTAATAAATCAAAGGTCCAAACAGTCCAGTTGCCCTTAGAGAAACCGCCTGGTGAGGTGTTCGGCAGAGTCACGCATGTAAGAAAAGCAGGGAACCAAAAACACTCCGACCCGTCGATGTGCCACGGGTCTCTCTCTACTTCTTATGCCTCTGCGTTTTTGTAGCTTCGGATCTGCTCTCTGACGTGAGAATTAATGGAAGTTAAGTGTTGCGTGAGAGCCTGCGAAAAAGTGTGAAACGTGTCTCACGCGTTGGCCGCGAAGTCAGCAGAAGTGCACTTTGCAAGTGAAATGAATTGAGTCTCCAGATGTAAACAAATCATTTGTAAGACGCAGCGACAGCCCGCGTCTTTAAACCACGTCTCCTTATCTGTTGCTGTGGAGTTAAGCGGTTTGTGCTGCAGCAGCAGAGATGCAGAGATTCCAGTACAAGGCTAACTTATCACTTATTTTTAAATTACGGTGCTTGTAACCTGCAGGGTGTGGAGTGTGCAATAGGAGCAAGAAAGCATGTGTATTTTTATTTAAATTTTTTTTGTTGGAGGGTCTGTATTCTGTCTTCTCTCTTGATGCAGGATGGCTTCCAAATTCTGCTGCTCTGTTTCCAATCTGAAAAGTTATTTCAGCATCGTTCCACTGTCTCCATCTTCCTCCCCGAAGCGTCTTTTTGTCACGGTGTGCCTCAGAAAACGCCGCGCCGTTTCTCTTCAGACGCCTCGCAATCACAACGGCGTGTGTGGCCTTGTAGCATCACAGCACTCAATCTGGAGTTGCCATGGCAACGGGTGGTTGGAGGGGTTATTTTTTTGGGCCGGGCGTTTGTGAACATATTGAGGATATGATGGGGAGAGGATGATTTTTCGTAATCAGACAGATGCAGTCCCACTGCACCAGGTTTTTTTTTATTTAATTTTTTTTTTTAAAGCCTGTCGAGTAAAAAGCTCTGCTTTTTGTTTGTTCAGTGAATCATGCCAGGCCACTGATGTAATCACCATCAGGACGTGGCTGCATATTTTTGGTAGCCATCCATGAATGAATGGCTCTTTTGGCAGCAGCTTCCTGCTGTGCATATTCCACAAAAACAGTAATTTTAAGAGGGAGACGCAGCTTTGTGGAGGGATTTGACAGCATCACAACACTCAAAATTAATATCATAGCACGTCTTCTAAAAGTGTTTATTCCCCTTTTAGCTTTTTCACATTTTGCTTCAATGCAACCACAAACTTGATGAATTTCATTCAGGGGATGCACCGGTCCACTTTTTTCATTTCTGATTCAGATATCTGAAGTTTGGTATCGGCTGATCCCGATCTGATACAGAAAAATAAAGCTGGATTGACTTAAAACATTTCCTTTGTTTTTTTGTTTGTTTTTTTTAAACACAGACATAAATGTACTGAATTACAAATTTAGTTGATGCACCACTACAGCACACTTTAATACACCAGTAGCTTCACAAGCTTGGTCAAACGTGTCAAAACAACACAACTTTAATGCTGTGAAAGTGAAAGAAAATTACATTTTTGTCATAGTTTTGTAAAGTGCACCATTTTGGGACACCCAGGTGCTAAGTGCATCAATTATGGAGCTAAAGCGGAAGTTCAGACAGGAAGACTCCGCCCCCTCCATTCACCCATTGACGTCATGCTCATCTCCGACCTCAGCACTGGAACTCACCCCGCGCGCTCAATCAGCAATCAGGCTAAAGGATCCACACCCAAGCCGTCAGCTGCTTCCCAGCTGCGTTCAACCCACCACCTCCCCTTCAGCTCTCTAGGATAGCACCCTTTCCTGACCACCACCGCCAGTGTCGGGGGAGAGGTGTTCATCGAGTTCACATCAAATCTCAGCTCGAATTTGCTGCCAGGGTCCGAGCGCCAAAGAACTGTTATTCATTCCTGTCATTAAATCTTTTAATTGTTCCCCTTTTGTCCGTCTGAGTCTTTCCAGATTGAACAAAGGTTCCCCAAAGACTAATTTGTTGAGTCAGTGCAACTAAGAGTAAATGTAAAATAAATCATAAAGAAACTGACAAAAACAATCAGGTGACTACATTGGCAAAACATGTCAAATTAAATTTTTCAAACGGTTCAGAAAGTGCGATTAAGAATTCTATATGTAATTTAAAATAATAATAAAGCATGACGTCGCTCAAAGTATAGAATTCAACCAAATAGATCTGCCCTTATGGACTGTGGAGCATTGTCATCGATATCTGATCTAGGACTTTTTTTTCCAATGTCGGGACCGATACGGATATTAATATCGGATCGGTGCGTCTCTACTTACAGGTTGTAATGGCACGATGGTAAAAAGGTTCAGTCAGGTTTGAATACTTCTATATCGATCTGTGGGGGTCAGCACACTCTCTCTGCTGAGACATAGATGAGCACGTTTTGTTCAAATATCCACTTAGAGAACAACAAATCACTAACATGATATAAAACCGAAACATTTCTGTGACTGTTGGCTCGTAAAGGGACGTTCTGGTATAAAAGCTGAGATTTGGTTAAGAAAAAAAAAAATAAAAAATTAGATGAACAAGCTGCACAACAGACATCAGCCCGCTGGTAAAGGTCATAAATCATGGACCATATTTGACACCCAAACCAGAGCAGGAACATGAAACACAATAAGAGGCCGGTGAAACCACAGGGATTTTTCTTCATGTTCTCTGCTTCATCGCTCTGTTCGCAATAAGTGCAAGACAAGCATTAGATTTTAGATTTGCAGGCTCGTTCGTCCGGCACTTCGGCAGCTCATAACAATAATGTCGTCTGGGATCGTTCCTCCTTTCCTCAAAATTGCTCCCCTTGTGATGCGTGCATTATTTCACAATACATACGGGTATTTGTCTTCGCTTAGCTGAGCGCTCCAGTGGGGTTCTAACACGACGCCAGACTCCAGAAGCATCCTGCAGATCCTGCAGAAGAGTGTGACGAATGATGTAATGCCTTTATTGATCTTGTTAAAGTGTTAGATTTATGCTGTGCTGGTTGAAGATGCGGCTGCAGATATGCATGCATCTCTTGTTGAGCTATGATCATTAAGAAAATAATATACATATAATAAGTGTTACTATTTGAAGATAGTTAGGGAGGACGATTAATCGGATAAAAAAAATCTGCTGAGTTTTTATTTAACTGCTTAAGCCTTTTTTAGACAGTATTAGAAAACATTAAAATATAGAAACAATTCAATTCCTTTTTTTAAATAAGAAGAGGCAGTTTAGTGCCTAAATTGCAAAATCATAGCATTCCTTTAGTGAACACTTGATCATTTGTAGCACAGGATGGATAAGGTTAAGGTCTCAAGCTTTTCTGCTTGAATTAATATTAACACCAAGCAGGGCTGACCTGCTGATTATTTATTGGATTAGCCAATTAATAACTAGATAGCAAAAGCTGCTTAATAGGAGATTTATTTACAGAATTTGAGCCAGAGGTGAAGCTAAAACTGCCACTTTAGTAGTTCTGGGTAGAACATCATTATAAAAAATGTTTTATTTTATCTTAAATATGAAATGTATATATGTTTTGTACAGTTTTGGCTTTTACTGCCATGTGTTCTCATTTATGCAAATAGATTTCTTTAGAGTCTGTTTCCTGTAGATAAGGATAAATCAATTACTGAATTAGTTGACGATTATTTCAATAACTGATTCGTCACGATTAAGTGTTTCAGCCATTCTTTACTTTAATATGATTAAAAATAAAAAATAAAAAAAGAATAGGCACTCTGAATAATGGTGAAAGTCCCAAAGACAACAAACATGATTCAACATTCACTGTTTTCTGTTACAGAAGTGAATATTGTGATTTTGATCAGCGATAGTTAAAACAATGATTCCTGATTTCTTTTACAAAAATAAGTTTCTATTTTGTTGATAGTCATTTTCAATGAATCAGAATATACGTCCCGATGAGTTTCATTTGTCAGATTAAAAGGACCTTTTGAGAATAACCCTAAAGCGCGTATTAGACACACTTTTCATTAAGTCTATACTTCGCTTTTAAAAATAGTTTTTTTTATTGGTCTGATGTAATATTCTGATTTTAAGTCCTGTTTTCAGTAACATTAAAGCGTGAAATCATAAAGAAAGGCTTTCAAACGACTCTCTACATAATGTGCTTCACTAGTGATAAAGTTTCTTAACTTTTCAACAGCATTTTATTAAATGGGTCTAGTAGCTTTTGGACTTAGCATTATCATAAAGAACACAGAAGGTTTAAAATGAAATATTACACATCCCTATGTTACATGTAGAGCACAATGTCTGTGGTGTTTAAAACAATAATGTAAAATGGAGATACTGCAAAACGTGTAATTTAAGTATATTTCATGTGAACCTGCACAGTCTGGTTGAAAAGAGAAAACGCTCATTATTCTCTAACACAAAGGCTGAAACTATAAGGTCCATCTCTCCAGAAGAAGGATAAATGTTCCCACATCAGACCCCATTACAGCACTAAAAGGCCTCTTCACAGCACGTAGATTGATCCACTTCTCTCATGGTAGCATTTTTTTTTTGTTTTTTTTTGTTTCCTGAATAAGAGCTAATGGTGAAATCGAAAATAAAATTAGAACAATGGGGAGGCTGTAGAGTGAAGATCTGCTTGTGTTATATAATGGACGCTTTTGAACAATTTTGGTGGCAAACAATTGGAGCCGCAGAGGAACAATGGCAGACCGCATATAGAGTTTATTCACGCGCGATGCGTTTAAGCCCGTCGTGGGCCCCGTTGTTGCTGAAATGGAAAAAAAAAAAAAAATGAAATGTGATACCGGCATTGTGTTTTTAATCCTTCAAAGGAATTAGACATGCCATCTCTTAAGTGTCCGTGAATGTTTCACAAATCCCAGTGCGTCAGCATGTTTAATGTCGTCTGAGCAACAAAGACACTCTCACTCCCCGCTGCACAATGGCGCCGAGATTCAATAATAAATGATTGCAAACCACAGATGAAGTTATCTCGTTCTGAAAGTAAATACTTGCTGTGACCAGCGAGTATTTACCGGCCGGTCTGTCTTTTCTGTGGCCGACTGCTCTGCAGCGGGTTAGCATTTGCAGCGTTCAAGCACCAGACCGCAGAGAGGTTTAAAGTGCGGGAACACAGCCAAATGCACGAGCAGCTCTACGTTCAAATATCTTCATGTCTGTTTTTTTCTCTTTTTTTCATGCCAGGTAGTGGATGCGAGTGCTCGCCAAGGATTTCTGCTATTTCAGACGGCCCCAAAATAACACAGTGAGCTAATTCCTGTGAAAGGCTTGGAGGATTTACTATAGACTAAATGAATGATTAATTATGGCCAGGTAGACTCAAGACTTATAGATTTCTGTCAGAAACGTAACACAAATGCAACTATGGGAAAGCTGTGGAACCCCCCCCCCCCCATTTAATTCATGATTGTATTAAAACAATTTTAAAGGTTTATATTTCAATTCATGTTTCTGCCTGAAGAACCGGCATCTGTCCTGGTTATATCTCACAATAAAACAAGTGAGAAAAAGTAACGAGCAACTTATTGTTGACGTCAAAGCTTGTCCAGGGAGTAGAGATGAAATAGCAAATTTCTTCAGACACAGAAGATCAAGCAACACTTTGGACATGAGCTGCAGCCGACTCACCTTATGACACCCAAACTGTGGGGGAAATCAGAAACCAATGGCTGCGATTCCACTGACCAAATAATTACGCTATTTCACATTTTGAAAAGAAATTTGATTTATGGAAACTCGGCAAATTCGAAAAAACTAATTTTTCAATAAAAAGTTTTGGCGATAGGAGGAGGTGTTTGTTGTTTTTTTGTCTGTAAAGAAATTGGTTTGTTTTACAAAATTGCAATGGAAACATTTTGTTCGCATCACACGAGTCACATGATCAACAATCGAATGTTGCCAGTGGCGCAAATCATGAAGAAGAAGAAGAAGGCAGGAAGTAGTTGGATGATGTTTTTTAAGACATGAACCAGGTTATTCACGTTGTGTTTCTTATTTAATGGAAACACCTCAATTTAAAAATTGTGTCTTTTTTGGACATTAGCAGAATACTGTCAGCGTTTTATATGCACATTTGTAGTGGTGCGACTTTTTAATCAGCAATGTCTCTTCTCCAGCCCATGTTCAGTCTCCATAGCAACTAGGTATTGTTATGAAATGCATCATAGCATCAAGATGTAGGATTTACAACAAATCCACCAGCAAGGCAAAGATTTTATTCAAATAAGTTATTCCAACTGAGCAAATATGTGGCAAAATTAGCTACAAAGTGGTAAATAAAAACAATGTCATCATTTTCAGAATAACAATCACAAAGGTTTGATTTCCATCCAATACAAATTGCTTATGTTCCTCGAAGGGATCTACCCGTTTACACTTGTTTTAAAACTGTAAAAAGTGAGACACCTGAAGATCACACTGCACGCAGTGGTGATGTCAACTTTTACAGCGACTGTTGCTCTGAAGGAAACGAGTTGGTTTTGAAAAATATTCAGCCATTTATGCAACACTGTGTAAAAGCCACCTGCGGTGCTGGAGATCCATCTGTCACACTGAGATCATACCAGAATATCAGACAAAATGCCAGCATTTGGTTTCAGTCCTCTTTTGTTGCAAAGCACAGGACGGCAAAAAGTCTTCATGTACCAACTGCAACATCAGCAGTGTCTGAAAATCTGAGTTATAATCTTCATAATTTAGCTTCTACAGTCAAACATGAAAATTAATTGACCGTCATCTGCTGCAATGCTAATTTATTTCAGGTTTAGTCACTAAACGTCATGACAAGCAGTTGCTCTGGACCTGGCTTGTTTCACTTTGTTACTCTTGTGTTGAGAACTGATTGACTCAGAAAAGGCTTCGACTTCAGCAGACGCAGGTAGAGAGTCCACAAACTGCACTCAAATGAACTCAACATATTTTTACTTAAGGAAAAAGTACGAATCCAAGAAATTATGCAAGAGTAAAAATGTATTTGTTAAAAAAAAAAACAAAGCTATTTGTTTTCAAGTACTGAAAACAAATATTTTAAAGTTACATCAGAAGGACCAAAATCTTGACATTTTAAAGACCAACTTGAAAACAATTCATATAAATGACATAATTTAAATGTTTTTTTCAAGACTCACCTTTTCAGATTGGCTTTTAATTTGAGAGAGCACTAGGCCAGTCCTCGTTTCTTTTATGTTTCTTGTTGGCGATTGGATTGTTTATGTCAACTTTGCATTTTTTGACTGATTTGTGCAGCACTTTGGTTGCCTTTGGTTCTAAATAAATAAATTAATGAGTAATTACAAAATAACAAAATCAGGCAAAAATAAAAACTTCCAGATCAATTTCTTTCAACACAAAACTTATTAAACTTTGAGGAAAACCTGCAGGTGTGTCTCTGTGTCTGGTGGATTTTTGGTTAAAACATGTTTGTCCTTCATTCAGTGAAGTGACTCACATTGAGTCCAGAAACTTTACTCAAGAGTAGCAATACTTCATAATGAAACTGTAAAGTACAAAGAGAGAAAAATACTCCTAAAAGTACTTTTTTTTCCCAAAACGTTACTCACGTAAATGTAACCGGTTACTATCCAACTCTAGATTTCAAGCTGTTGCTTGAGCGAGAAAGTTGCATATTTAAAAAATAAATAAATTTTGTGAAACTGAGCTTTCCCCCTCAAAGATGGATGTGTATTTAGTTTATTCTTTTGGTGCATATGGCCGTTTCCCCTGGAAGGGGCCTGTTCGTGGAGAAGACATGGCGTTCACTGCTGGGTGGCGACCATCTGCAAAGGCCCCAGGGAGGAACGGGTCAACCATGTGGTAAATGCGGTTTCTGCTTGTGGTTCCGCTAAAGCACGACTCAAAGAAACAGTGCTTGTGTGTGTTAGCTACCAAACGGCGCCGTTTCATCCAACAAGGGGCATGATTTCACTCCATTATACGATGAGCAGGGTGTGTGGGCCAAACCCCACCCGTACAGAATCTACTAAAGGAAGGAGGGGGGGGTGGGAGTTTGAGGGCTTTTCACCATGTCAGCAGTAACATAGCAAAATCTGAGTTCAAGCAATGCTGGTGGCTCAGCAGAGGGGAAGTGTCCATTGATGAAATGAAATGAAATCCATTAAGTCCAGTCTGAGTGACAGATCATTGAGTTTGAAGGCGGCTCAAATGACAAATCAATGTGTGCGATGTCAATAGCACAGAGCCGCTTTTCACGGGATAAGTCATGCCGACTCTCTCACATTATATCATTTACAACGGATAACTCTGATGAAGCTCTGTCTTTTTAGTTTCAATATATTGAAGCCCGCATGGTTTGCAGCTTTAACACACTTCAACCAACCTGCTCCAGTGCAGTAAAACATACATCATGAGTACATTACACTTAACCTGTTGGTCTCAGGTTGTCATTCAGAATGACAGGGGTGTCAAACTCCAGTCCTCAAGGGCCGCT
>NW_006800119.1:720741-751039 GCF_000485575.1 Poecilia formosa
TTCCAGGTTGAATTTTCGCTATTAGCTTCATTTCATGTGAACCTGCACAGTCTGGTTGAAAAGAGAAAACGCTCATTATTCTCTAACACAAAGGCTGAAACTATAAGGTCCATCTCTCCAGAAGAAGGATAAATGTTCCCACATCAGACCCCATTACAGCACTAAAAGGCCTCTTCACAGCACGTAGATTGATCCACTTCTCTCATGGTAGCATTTTTTTTTTGTTTTTTTTTGTTTCCTGAATAAGAGCTAATGGTGAAATCGAAAATAAAATTAGAACAATGGGGAGGCTGTAGAGTGAAGATCTGCTTGTGTTATATAATGGACGCTTTTGAACAATTTTGGTGGCAAACAATTGGAGCCGCAGAGGAACAATGGCAGACCGCATATAGAGTTTATTCACGCGCGATGCGTTTAAGCCCGTCGTGGGCCCCGTTGTTGCTGAAATGGAAAAAAAAAAAAAAATGAAATGTGATACCGGCATTGTGTTTTTAATCCTTCAAAGGAATTAGACATGCCATCTCTTAAGTGTCCGTGAATGTTTCACAAATCCCAGTGCGTCAGCATGTTTAATGTCGTCTGAGCAACAAAGACACTCTCACTCCCCGCTGCACAATGGCGCCGAGATTCAATAATAAATGATTGCAAACCACAGATGAAGTTATCTCGTTCTGAAAGTAAATACTTGCTGTGACCAGCGAGTATTTACCGGCCGGTCTGTCTTTTCTGTGGCCGACTGCTCTGCAGCGGGTTAGCATTTGCAGCGTTCAAGCACCAGACCGCAGAGAGGTTTAAAGTGCGGGAACACAGCCAAATGCACGAGCAGCTCTACGTTCAAATATCTTCATGTCTGTTTTTTTCTCTTTTTTTCATGCCAGGTAGTGGATGCGAGTGCTCGCCAAGGATTTCTGCTATTTCAGACGGCCCCAAAATAACACAGTGAGCTAATTCCTGTGAAAGGCTTGGAGGATTTACTATAGACTAAATGAATGATTAATTATGGCCAGGTAGACTCAAGACTTATAGATTTCTGTCAGAAACGTAACACAAATGCAACTATGGGAAAGCTGTGGAACCCCCCCCCCCCCATTTAATTCATGATTGTATTAAAACAATTTTAAAGGTTTATATTTCAATTCATGTTTCTGCCTGAAGAACCGGCATCTGTCCTGGTTATATCTCACAATAAAACAAGTGAGAAAAAGTAACGAGCAACTTATTGTTGACGTCAAAGCTTGTCCAGGGAGTAGAGATGAAATAGCAAATTTCTTCAGACACAGAAGATCAAGCAACACTTTGGACATGAGCTGCAGCCGACTCACCTTATGACACCCAAACTGTGGGGGAAATCAGAAACCAATGGCTGCGATTCCACTGACCAAATAATTACGCTATTTCACATTTTGAAAAGAAATTTGATTTATGGAAACTCGGCAAATTCGAAAAAACTAATTTTTCAATAAAAAGTTTTGGCGATAGGAGGAGGTGTTTGTTGTTTTTTTGTCTGTAAAGAAATTGGTTTGTTTTACAAAATTGCAATGGAAACATTTTGTTCGCATCACACGAGTCACATGATCAACAATCGAATGTTGCCAGTGGCGCAAATCATGAAGAAGAAGAAGAAGGCAGGAAGTAGTTGGATGATGTTTTTTAAGACATGAACCAGGTTATTCACGTTGTGTTTCTTATTTAATGGAAACACCTCAATTTAAAAATTGTGTCTTTTTTGGACATTAGCAGAATACTGTCAGCGTTTTATATGCACATTTGTAGTGGTGCGACTTTTTAATCAGCAATGTCTCTTCTCCAGCCCATGTTCAGTCTCCATAGCAACTAGGTATTGTTATGAAATGCATCATAGCATCAAGATGTAGGATTTACAACAAATCCACCAGCAAGGCAAAGATTTTATTCAAATAAGTTATTCCAACTGAGCAAATATGTGGCAAAATTAGCTACAAAGTGGTAAATAAAAACAATGTCATCATTTTCAGAATAACAATCACAAAGGTTTGATTTCCATCCAATACAAATTGCTTATGTTCCTCGAAGGGATCTACCCGTTTACACTTGTTTTAAAACTGTAAAAAGTGAGACACCTGAAGATCACACTGCACGCAGTGGTGATGTCAACTTTTACAGCGACTGTTGCTCTGAAGGAAACGAGTTGGTTTTGAAAAATATTCAGCCATTTATGCAACACTGTGTAAAAGCCACCTGCGGTGCTGGAGATCCATCTGTCACACTGAGATCATACCAGAATATCAGACAAAATGCCAGCATTTGGTTTCAGTCCTCTTTTGTTGCAAAGCACAGGACGGCAAAAAGTCTTCATGTACCAACTGCAACATCAGCAGTGTCTGAAAATCTGAGTTATAATCTTCATAATTTAGCTTCTACAGTCAAACATGAAAATTAATTGACCGTCATCTGCTGCAATGCTAATTTATTTCAGGTTTAGTCACTAAACGTCATGACAAGCAGTTGCTCTGGACCTGGCTTGTTTCACTTTGTTACTCTTGTGTTGAGAACTGATTGACTCAGAAAAGGCTTCGACTTCAGCAGACGCAGGTAGAGAGTCCACAAACTGCACTCAAATGAACTCAACATATTTTTACTTAAGGAAAAAGTACGAATCCAAGAAATTATGCAAGAGTAAAAATGTATTTGTTAAAAAAAAAAACAAAGCTATTTGTTTTCAAGTACTGAAAACAAATATTTTAAAGTTACATCAGAAGGACCAAAATCTTGACATTTTAAAGACCAACTTGAAAACAATTCATATAAATGACATAATTTAAATGTTTTTTTCAAGACTCACCTTTTCAGATTGGCTTTTAATTTGAGAGAGCACTAGGCCAGTCCTCGTTTCTTTTATGTTTCTTGTTGGCGATTGGATTGTTTATGTCAACTTTGAATTTTTGGACTGATTTTTGCAGCACTTTGGTTGCCTTTGGTTCTAAATAAATAAATTAATGAGTAATTACAAAATAACAAAATCAGGCAAAAATAAAAACTTCCAGATCAATTTCTTTCAACACAAAACTTATTAAACTTTGAGGAAAACCTGCAGGTGTGTCTCTGTGTCTGGTGGATTTTTGGTTAAAACATGTTTGTCCTTCATTCAGTGAAGTGACTCACATTGAGTCCAGAAACTTTACTCAAGAGTAGCAATACTTCATAATGAAACTGTAAAGTACAAAGAGAGAAAAATACTCCTCAAAGTACTTCTTTTTCCCAAAACATTACTCACGTAAATGTAACCGGTTACTATCCAACTCTAGATTTCAAGCTGTTGCTTGAGCGGGAAAGTTGCATATTTAAAAAAAAAAAAAAAAAATTGTGAAACTGAGCTTTCCCCCTCAAAGATAGACGTGTATTTAGTTTATTCTTTTGGTGCATATGGCCGTTTCCCCTGGGAGGGGCCTGTTCGTGGAGAAGACATGGCGTTCACTGCTGGGTGGCGACCATCTGCAAAGGCCCCAGGGAGGAACGGGTCAACCATGTGGTAAATGCGGTTTCTGCTTGTGGTTCCGCTAAAGCACGACTCAAAGAAACAGTGCTTGTGTGTGTTAGCTACCAAACGGCGCCGTTTCATCCAACAAGGGGCAGGATTTCACTCCATTATACGATGAGCAGGGTGTGTGGGCCAAACCCCACCCGTACAGAATCTACTAAAGGAAGGAGGGGGGGGTGGGAGTTTGAGGGCTTTTCACCATGTCAGCAGTAACATAGCAAAATCTGAGTTCAAGCAATGCTGGTGGCTCAGCAGAGGGGAAGTGTCCATTGATGAAATGAAATGAAATCCATTAAGTCCAGTCTGAGTGACAGATCATTGAGTTTGAAGGCGGCTCAAATGACAAATCAATGCGTGCGATGTCAATAGCACAGAGCCGCTTTTCACGGGATAAGTCATGCCGACTCTCTCACATTATATCATTTACAACGGATAACTCTGATGAAGCTCTGTCTTTTTAGTTTCAATATATTGAAGCCCGCATGGTTTGCAGCTTTAACACACTTCAACCAACCTGCTCCAGTGCAGTAAAACATACATCATGAGTACATTACACTTAAATGACAGAAAAATAATAATTATTAGAAAGCAATATAAAGGGGCAGTGTTATGTAAAATCTACTGTTTTGAGCTTTACATTATGTTCTAATGTTATTCCCGCATCAAAAACATACCTGAGGTTCTGGCATGTTTGAGAAATCCTTTAATCAAAACCATTTATTTGTGCAAAACACCTGCTTGGTCCTAGCACCGCCTTCAAGGCGTAGCTCCTCCTCTGAGCTGCAGTTTCCAAGCTTCTGCATAACAGGGCAGTCCTTCCCCATCAACTCCCCCACTCAGCTCCTTCAGACTAGCCAGCAGCAATTAGCAAACACCTGGTGGAACTGTGCATCTGCTGAGCTCATTATATGAGCTAGTAAAAACTTTGTTAAAGGGTTAATCGAGGAGCCATGTTGTGATGACTTCCTGAAGGTGGAGTTTCAGAAGAGCAGGAGTTTTAAAAAAAGACAGAAGCCCAACTTCAAGGTCACATTTTTTAAAGTCATATTTGATATGTACCACATTTTTATCCCAACTGGAGGTAACATAGTTACTTGACTGTGCTGTAAAATGATTCTATGTGATTGGAAAACACTTAGTACTGCCCCTTTGAAAACAAACGCCTTCCATAAATGTGACCTGCATAAAGACAGTGAATTAATGGGTACGGTAAAGTACTAAACCTTTCTTGTCAGTTTCATTTCAGAAATCAGTTTGAGTCCAGCTTGTAATGCGTTCCAAAGTCCAGCGCCCAAATATGCAGTAGTTACTCCTGTGCTTTGTAATTTTGAATGACTCAGAAACACATTGAAACAGTTTCTTTCAAACCGCCTTTAAGACTATGTTTCAGTCACAGATGAGTAATACATTAGAAGAGAACTCTGGTTTGTAGTTGGCTGCAAAAGCACTGGTTCAAACATATCACAGAGTATGAAGAAAAATACAAAACTACATCAGACAAGTCTACCAAAAGATGAGACAACCAGCCGAGGTTGAGCAGACACAAAGTACATGAAAAGGAAACGAGTTAAATGAATCGCCACTAGATAACAACACTGCATTTCCTGCTTTAGCATGTCAATAAAGTTCATTGGAAATAATAAGCAGATTGAAACAAGAGAAATTAAAGCCAGTCTCAGTGTTGGCATCTAAAGCTCATAAATTTGACTGGCATGGATTGGATTGTGTTTATTGATACAGTGGCTGGGTCTCAGTCTGAAATGTATAAAGTGTTGCTCATCCCCAGCTGTTACAGAGGAAGACTCTCACCGGACTCTATGCCCGCACTTGTCAAAGTCTTACTAAAAAAGAAAGAGTTTTCAGATTTTAATCAGACGTGGGAAGGCAGATGCAGTTTATTTGCTGTCCGCCTCAACACTGGTTGGCCACCAGCTTTCATTTTATAGAGACGTTTCCTTTGAAGCCGCCGGTTGTGTTTTGGAAAGCTGCACGGCGTGCGATGAGAGCCTGCAGCATGGCAGGTTGGCTCATACCTGACTTCATGAGTGAATTTATAGTTAGATGATCTGAACTGGCCTGTTGCAAACTACCTCTGAATCACAGCTGCCTCACCAGCGCAAAGGGTTCACACACACACACACACACACACACACACACGCTCACACACACACGCAAGCATCGTTTCCATGGTGATGTTATTTGATAAGCGCTCTTGTAGCGATCAAAAGGGAGAATAAAGAGCCACCTTTTTAATAAGTTTAGACTGGTGAGAGCTACTCTATGACTGCTTAGTGCAATTTGGACGCTGGTGTCCAGTGACAGAGTTTATTCAGGTGGAGAGACATGATGTGTCTGTGAGTCCAATGAAAGTCGACCTCATAGGTAAGTACAGCACAGTGAAAATAGATCTGTGTCTTCAGTTTTCTCTTTTATTGTTAAATATTTCAAATTATGCTCCCCAAAATTTTGATAGACAAAGAGAACCTAAGTTAAAAAGAAAAAATTGTTGGCAAATAATTACTTCACTGATTAAGGAGAAGAAGCTATCCAAACCAAGTTGATAGCAGATAAATCATGCATCAAATAGGCCTTTTTCTGAAAGCCTAAGTTTAGTTTCTTTAGTCACAGTCAGGCCTGTAAATGTATGAAGACTCTTAAATAAAACCTATTGTGCAACGGGAAGTAGGCTGCAAAATCTCTAAGCAACAACTCGTCCACCGAGCGCCATTGTTCACAAATTGTGAAAACGTAGAACAATGGTGACGCTTCCCTTGGGTGACTGACTAAAAATCCTCCAAGACTGCATCAAAAACTCATCCAGGAAATCAAACCCGCAGCTTCTGGGTTGTACGACGGCTCCATGTCCACTGAACCAATGACCAGCAGTTTTACATCTGTTTGCTTCTCCCTCGTTCACAAACCCAGAATGGAGACTAAACTAATCTTTCAGTTCCTTTGGGTAAGTTCATGCCTGCCTTTTATACTGGCGAGCTAAAGTGAGGATTTGCACCTGATCAGAAACAGGTCACTGAAAAGCACGATAGTTGTACCAGTGTGTGGAACAGTTTGGCCGCGCAGGACGCACGACGCTAACCTCAGATTCGGCACTGAAGGTGAAATATTAATGCCTTTTCTTCCTGCTTGAAGTTGTCAAGCTTTGTCCTACAAAAAGAAAAGTCTAAGTTTGCAGCTGGTTGGTCGCCAATTGATTTTCCTTTAACACCGCCAGAGTGAGGAGTGCTGAGCTTAGGTCTCGTCAGGTCATAAATCTGCGGATAAGTTTAGGATGTACTGAAAATATGTCATTTATTAGTGAGCTCATGTGAACAGAACAGTAGCTATGCTTTGCTTTGAGCAATGGAAGGTGAAACTACAGGGAATCATGTCGATAGATGCTACAAATGCAGAGAGGACAGGACGAAGCAGACAAGTCAGGGAAAAAGATCAAAGCAGGTTTAGCTTTTGGACACTTAAAGACTTACCAAGATGTGGCCGTCTACCTAAACTGAACGGTTGGACAGGGAGAGGATTAGCAAAGAAGCTACCAAGGTCCATACATAGATCCATTGCTCAGATGGGACGGTCTGTCAGCTGTAGGCCTGTCACATAACAAATTTTGCTGAGCAATTAATTGTCTCAAAAATTATTGCGATAAACGACAATATTGTTTGAAGACGTTTTTACACTGATTTAATGGAAATGACATAACAATGCAAGCCATATCCTTCCAAAAATAGATGCACCTTATTTTCAAAAGAACAATTAACACTGGAACTGATAAACAAGACAACCAAAATCAAAAATAAAATGAACTCTCAGTTTACGTTAACAAAAAATGCACTTGAATAAAAACGAAACAACATAAAACCAAAGTGTAAATAATAACTACATTCAACCAAAAGAGTAGAAATTATGAAGTCTGTACACTATCTTGCCCTTCAATAATCATTAGAGAAGATGGGCTTATCCTAGTTCACTCCTCCTTTAAGCCCAGTTCACACTACACCATTTTTTTGCCTCGATTTCCCCCTTATGACAATCTTATAATGTTAAATGTTCTAACACTGTCGCTTGCGATTTCGTAGCCGATCATCCGTGTGACGAATGATCGGGTCCAGTCGTAGAACCTCGTGGCCGCTCCGATCTAAACCGGGGGTTTTCCCCGACGGGGAGCTTAACGCTGAATGTGACAGGTAGCCAATCAGAAAGCGCGGATTCTCCTCCGCGCTTTCTGACGGGAAATTACGGACGGGAATCCCAAACAGCTGTCGGCGCAGCCCGGAGTGCAGCGGACATCGGAGATGATATGTGGAAACAACATTAATGTTTATTCAACGTTTTGTACAAAGAATATCCACAGAAAGGACAAGGGGAGGAGTTGGAGCGAAATTGCTACCGCAGTTGATAAACCCGGTAACTTTTCAGCTGTTCTTCGTTAACCTGACATAAATAGGTTATAATGATTTTCATTCAGTCAGGACTTTGCTGACTCTAGCCACATGCATTTCAGGTAGATTGTAGTAAAACATTGTTTAATGCCTGGTTTTAAAATGAGTTAACTGGACTTGTAGCCATTATTTTGTGCCTGTTGTTGGACACCACACAGCACGACGAACCCGATATAATTTCTGTTGGCTATAGTGTGGTCTCTCAGGTTTTGAAAATGGGCCGACAATCAGGCGGACAGTTCTAAGATCGTGTAGTGTGAGCTGGACATTACGCTAAGGAAATGAGGAAGGGAGGGTCAGTGGAGAGCACCGGAGTTGAGCCTTTTTTTCGTCCAGTGCCATCAATAGAAAGAGAACAAGGCGATAAGCCGATAAATTAAAATGAGGTCGATAGCTTTCATTTATCATACAATTAATTGATTTATTTTTTATCGTGATAGGCCTAGAGCTGGTACTTATGCAAGAGGAACAAGAAGCCAGCCATTGTTGAAGGACAGCCACAAGATATCCTGTTGACAGTTTGGTAGGAAACATGGAAGAAAGGCGCTATCAATCCATCAATTCAAACCAATGTGTGGTTCACATCACTGACTCAGCACATCTCCATGAACTTATTATCCCCATCATAAATCATTATGGCTGCATGAGGTTGGGAAGAAAGATAAAGAGCAACTACAGAAGAGTTGATACTGTGAAGGTTTTCCTCATTTTTAGACTTTTCTTTAAAAAACCCCCATAAAATACAAAGAAGTTTGTGATTGGAATATGACCAAATGCTATAATGTTTATTGGGAGTGAATATGTTTGTCGGAGACTATTAGACTGTGTTTACAAAGCAGGAGGCAAATGCTACCCATATCCAATCTTTTCACCAACAAAAAACAAAACAAAAAAAAAATCCGATCTGTGCCACTTACATATGTGCTACTGCGTTTTCAAAGTGTCTCCGGTCTGAATGGCCATGTCGCATCTTATCCGGCTTTCTGTCTGCTTCACTGAAGCGCATGACTTCATAGTGCCACAACTCTTGGCTCCGACTAACCATCCAAACAGACTTCTCTACAGAAATTGTGGTCAATGCTCCATGGAAGGCAATCACAATTAGCTGTTCTTTCTTTTTGTTAGCTTCCTCAGCGTTATGAGCTTGTGATGGTACTGTCGGCCGCCATCGCCGCATGAACTTTAACACTGATGCATAAACGACTCTATCCCTTATTGCTTCTGTAAACGGTGCGCTGCCATGTGGTGTCTCATGCAAATGCAGGTCACTTTGGGGACGTAACTGTTCACACAGAAATCTTACTGAAGATGGGTTAGTTACATGAATGACCACACACACACAAAAAAAATCTGAATTCAGCATTATGACCTGCTGTGTGAACATAGACTTAGTAAATTTTTTAAGAACAAGGTTCTTTAATGTATTATTCTTATTTGATTCAGAATCTTCCATAAGAGAAAAAAAAACCCCTAATATTTCAGCCTAAAAGATGTGCCACAGTGTCCCGTTTTACACCCTGAAAATAACTCCAATCGCTCCATGTGTGAGGTATGATTTGTCACCATCAGCAAATAAATGCAGCGATCACAGATTGGATGACATAATTTGACCGACGCAGTCATGGCAACCTGAAGAGGCGGCTCTGGCATCTTGATAGGCTGTCGTCTCTGCGGCTAGGCGGCTCGGTTGCGTAATGTTCTCAACCTTGATTTTTCTGGGCTCCTCTTTGTGCCTTTGTACCTGCGCTGAATATTTATCTAACGAACAGAGTGGAGAGGACAGGAACAGCTGCATTACAGAGCAAGAGTATTAAAGAGATGTTGGAGGTGAGGCTGGATATTAGGGTGTTTTTCCCAAAATCCAACGTTACCCTGCGAGTGCACCATGCAAACTACAGCACAACAAACTCCAGAAAGCAATTATGAAGCGAAACGGCAAAGTTCCTCCTGTTTGGATGCAAGGTGGCCCAGCAAGCAGAGCAAGTTCAGCTTCTGTCAAAGCCATCTGCTGCCCCCTTTAATCAAACGCGTTTGAACCATGTCACATTCGTTCGACCGGCCTCACCGTTTACTACACCAGTCTCAGCGGCGAGAGATGACAGAGAACGGCGGCATGGGTGGGAAAAAGGATGCGAAAATGTAATGTGTGTGTGTGTGTGTGTGTGTGAGAGAGAGAGAAAGAGCTGCTGGCAGCGGGTGGGTGGGTAGGTGGGAGGAAGATAGGGGTGCGAGCAGTGAAAGAAAGACTAAATGTCACTTTAAAATGCAGCGTGTTCCTGCTAATGACCGGTATTACAGCGAATTAAAATGCACACGCCGTTTTGTCCCTTGTTAGGCAGACCTTCACTTGTTTCTAAAATATTTAGAAATGTGCTCAAAGAGTTTATAGCAGAGGTGCCCAGACTTTTTGAGACCAACGTCTACTTTTTCTGTCACCCGCTGGCTGAGATCTACCACATGAAACGAAGATATAAAAATTGTAAATGAAACTTTTGTATGTGAATATGCATTAGCTATAGCAGACATATTCAGGCAATAGAAAACCTAATGCAATTTCTTCCAATTAATGTAATTTCATATAATTATTGCGGTAGGAGGGTATTTCAGTTGTTGAAATACTCCATGACATATATTTGTAATGTTTGTTGTGAATGACGTAGACCAGCAAACAAACGAGGTAATTAGTCCAATTTTGACTTTTACTGAACATCCAGAAATCACAGCGGCTGTAGCAAAGGTAAAATAACCCGAACAGGTGATCAACTCAAAACCACTCGGACCTTTTTACTCTCTCTCTCTTTGTCGTTTGAGCACACGCGTTGGCGTGGCAACCGCCGGAGTTGTTTGGAGAAACAACTTATTGACTAAACAAAATAAATTTTAATGAATTAAACATTTTTTGACAAACTCCACATCTATACTATTGTTAAAGTAAAACCCTGTTATAATTACACACATATATTTCTGTTAACTATGAGTGTTGTAGCTCAGTTCGATTGGGGGCTAAAATTGCAACATTCTCGGTACACTTTCACACGGCACTGTGTAAAACTAAGACCAGACGAGTAATTAAAGTGTAGAAATATTACTTATGAAATATTGTAGATATATAGTACATATGTGAATATATTATATCTAAATATACAAAACGTGACGTGAGCTCAAACTGCAATGCCACAGTTGGCTTACCAAAGGATTGTGTTTAAAGATCGCAGCAGGTACGGAAAAACACAAATGCAACAAAATCATGTACATGACACCACGTACATCACAACAGATCAAAGAAGTACTGAGGCTTTGAATGCTTGGATCTCAATACATCAGTTAGGATCCAAATGGTTCTCTGAGATTCGGCTTTGTGTCTCGGGAGCGTGTTTAGTTTTTTGAAGGTGCTAGTCCCCGTGGTTTCGGGCTTGGATACCCAGTGACCACAGGAATGAAGAAGGTGAAGAAAGACAGTTTCTTTCCTGGAAAGGATTCGGATGAAGTAGCTCTCGGGATGAGACCGACTTCTTTTGGAACAAATTTTCATCTGTTCCCAAAGAACAAACTAACCCAGCTGGGGAGGTTTGTCTTGAACAAGCGACTTATGTCTGTGGAACCACAGATGTTGACTAAGACCTTACAAGAAAGTACTGAGGACCATTGTACTGTCTTTGAAAAAACTAACCCAGCTGGGGAAGTTTGTTCTGAAAGTCAGACAGCTGACAGTCAAAATGATACCAGCGGCTTTACAAAGACAACATTACATGACGATGTTGACTGAGAGGATAGCAGTCAAAAAAACCCCGACCCGGCTGGGGAAGATTTATCTGTGGCTGACCTCACAGTAAAAGTCTTTGCTGAACTGACAACACAAGTTTTGACTTCATCGATTTCATCTCTGTCTTTGCCAGAGAAGAGTGACGGCCCTGCCGTGTGGCAATTGGGGCTGATTAATTGCTTGCCATTTAAGGTACTTGATTGTGGGAGGTGCTCCTGATTATGCAGCCACCTGGTGGGTATTTAGGGAGCACAGATCCACTCTTTTGCAAGTTCTAGCCTCCAAGGTTCTTTCAGCCTCAGCCCAGAGAGCAGACACCAGGCCCAGAGGAGGACTTCCAACCTCAAGGGAGAAGCCCAGGCTGAGAGAGACGCCGGCAGAGAGGTCCAGACGCGCGGGTCTACTACATCTTGGGCAGCCGCCCTTATTCCCCTAGACATCATGTTTTTTAATGAATGCCTCTAAAAGGCCTAAATGTTGCTGGCTATCATGTCTTCCCCATTTCTTGTTACGGCCATCCGAGCCGGGCCGTAACAGAAGTCTCCATTAAAAGTTTGAATTACCAAACCAGATGTTGGACTGGATTTTATTTCAATGTCATTTGTGAATGTTAGCTTCTCATTTTCAACAGTGGAGCTATAAAGGTTATTATTTTGGAGAAAGTCTCATCAACATCAATATTTCCACTAAATAAGAGACAAAATAAATAGCATGTTTGATAGAGGAAAAGCCTCTCAACTCTGAGCTCAACGCAAGATGCCAAAGAGCACCAAACTATTTTTTTAAAAATATTTAATTTCACATAATTATCATGGTAGAAGCCATTTGTTCGTTAAATACTTAATGAAACATATTTACCGTGTTTGTTGTGAATGACATACTAGCAAACAAACAAGGTAATTAGGTGTAGTCCGATATTGTTGTTTATTCAAGGCTCAAAAATTGCAGCGGCTGTAATGAACCATGTGGGGGTTCCTCCATCTTTTCCCCAGAATGTTAGTATTTATAATGTTTTCACATAATATATTTAGAATTTTCACACAATACATTTATAATTTCACTCTCTTTGTGGTGGTTATTGCATTAGGTTGTTTACTATTATGCGTGCATACATTTAGTAAACACCTTGTTTATTTGAATCATTAACTACTTTGTTTTGCTGAGTCTGAAGGACTGGCTGAAAGGCAAACGAGGAAGTGGAAATGTCAAAAATGTTTTGGTTTGAATTAGTTATTCATGTTTATGCAATGTTTGTCGTTGTTTGTCTCCCACCCCTCCTCGTTTGTGTAGGCTAGCCTTTGTGTATAAATTCCCCCGTGTTCATCGTGAGGTCAGTTTTGGTTTGTTATCCTGAAATTAGGATATTTTTATATATTATATTTTTGAGATTTGTTGTTGGAAGCCTTTTGTTAAGATTTTTTTGAAAAATAAATAGAAAATATATTTTTTTTAATATATTCCTTTGTCCTTGTGCCTCAACAAAACCGTAACAGATTTTGTTGAATTTTTTTTATTCATTAATAAAGTTAAAAGTTTTGTCACCTACTGCTGAGATCGACGTATTGAGCACCCCTGGTTTACAGTGAGAGGTTTTTATTCATGAATGGAGTTTCTGCAGTGGAAGGTATTAGCGTGAACTCGCATAGAAGTATTCCTCCGTGGCGTTTGCATCCATGACAAAGAAAAAAAAAGGGGTTAGCAGCAGTTACATCTAACAACATCTCTTAAAAGTTGGGAATGTATCCTTCACTATTTTTACACCTTGCACTGTGTGAGATGGTAAAAATATCCACATACCGCAATGCTTCAACTACAACTCGGACCCAAAATTCACACCACGCCACAGGAAGGGTTAAATGGATCAGAATGTGAGAAACAGCAGCTTTTCATTGGGATCGTCTCTCTAGTCAGACTCTGAAGGAAAATACATCTATGAGGAAGTATTGGAGAATCAAGAATTGGTGAGCTGCCCATAATTGCAAAACTTGACATTTGGAAGATAAGTTTGCCAAATGGAAACGCATCAATTTCAAAAAATTTCTCGTTTCTCCACAAAACGTTTTGCCGCTAGGAAGAGGTGGAATTTTGACCGTATTGAAATTGGTTTATTTCGCAAAACTGCAATGGAAACACTTTTTTTGCATCACACAAGTCACGTGATCAACAACCAGATGTTGCCACTGGCGCAAACCACGAAGAAGGTAACAGTGGTTGTAGGACCATGGAGCTGTGTATTTTTTTTAATGATGAGCTGTCACTTGAACGAACTTATTCACGTGATTTTGTTTATTTAATGAAAACACTGCGATTGCAAATCCTGGGCGTTTTTAAAATGGTGCAATATTGACGAAGTTCTGCGCACTTTTTAATGAAAATGAATCTATTGAGATGGATTGTCATAGAAAGATCCCAATTAAATGCAGTGAATTTTAGCTGCTTTATGGCAAGATGTGAAAGGAAGAATGACTGCTTTTCATAGTCTCATGGGTGAGAAAGAAATAGCTGCAGAGGCAGAGAAGGTTACTTGAGGTGAAGATAGGATTTTTTCCCCCTGCACCTAAATGACTAGTCCCTGTGAGAAAATAAAAGATTTTCACATGCACTCAAAGACTGTCTGCTTAATACTCACAATCCTCCTTCAGCTCCAACACTCTGCTCCATTGATAAAACGGTACTTCAGCCTTGTGTCACTTCCTTTTTTTTTAACAATGCTCCTGAGGACCAAGTGCACTAACTTCCATATATAGTTATTAATATTTCAGCTGTGTGTAAAGTATGCATTCTGATCCGTATGTAAGCGAAGGAAACGGACTGCATCAGCACTTTATCCCAACCGTTTTCCAATAACGCAGGAGCTTCACGCTTCTGCGGCGCGGCGGGGCTCGAGCCTGTCAAAATGCTGCAGTATTGGGAGAACATTAGGTACGTTTCTGCAGAGCCACAAGTGGAGATTCTTATTCACAGTCCAAAAGTGATTCCTACATGAGGAGAAAGACGATCTCCATACCCGCTGCCACCGCTTCTCATCTTCAGCAACCCGTGGCGCCTGATGATGGAGCTGGACTGATCTCGGCCCTGCACTTGATGGTAGGGGGACGTGTTGACCTCGTCACGTAGGCAAATTCAATATGCCCCTAAGTGGGATGTGTTGTTTCTCCTGATAATAGATGAATGCCCGGACAAATTGCGCTGCAGATAATGTATCAAATAACGGGACAGATTCAATTTCTTTCACACACACACACTGGAAATGGATTTGGAGAAGTTGCCTGCTAATCCTCGACGTGAACACACACCAAGAGGGTGAGAAGGAAAGCAACAACAATCGTTTATTGTGTTCCTGCTGAGAGAAGAAAAATTGAATACTTAAGGCTGCCAGCGTCTTTTTTGGTTTGCCTGGATCTGTATCACAATGCCGGCTCACAATGGATTTTTCTATCTTTAAATGCTCTTTTTTTTTTTCCCACAGAAAAGCAGGCGTGCTGAGGTGAGGCGCTGCTGCGCCGTCAATATGCCAGTATTAGCCCGTTAATCCCAAAGCACGGCGGTCTTGGAAGCGGGATTACTTGCTGTGTTGACGTTGTGTTTTTTTGGCATAAAGTTAATTTAGTATCTGGTGGGAAATTGTGAATGAGGCTCACGCTGCAGGGAGACGTGTGTGTGCACTGTTGGCAGATGAAGCTCATTTTTGCCGCAAATCAGATTATAAAGTCTCCAGGACTTCACAGAAACTCATCAGCGCTCATCCGTTCTGCAGGAGTCAGACGTATGTTTACCTGTCAGCGAGCTGTGAAATAAAACTCCAAACTCCTTCCAGCCAGAGGTCTCAGTGAGATGCTCAGGTTCTTCATTTCTCTTGGCTACTGGAAGCCTTTAGGGCAGAATCTGCCAGAGGAAAGTTTAAGAAGTGGGAACCTGCACAGACAGGTGGATGATGTGTTTTTCACCAGTGTGTTGCAGCTCTGCAGCAAGATAAATTTCAGGCATATTTAGTGTGGCATTCAGTTTATGACTCCAGAATTGACGTATTTGCTAAGTTTTTATTACATTTTGTATGTAATCGTTCTCAAATGCTCTCTGGAGACAAAAGGGGTGCAACATCCATGCAGCTTTAAGTTTAAAAAATATGCCATAACTCATGACAGAAACTCAGTCAATCCAAACCCTTGTATGCGGAAATGGGGTCCAACCGACCCCACACACGTAAAACCTGTCTAATCCATAGACCTCTATGTTTGCCTCAGTCCTCACATGCGCAAGGGTTAATTTGTATGTATAGAGAACTTATTAACAATGAGGGGAATGCAGAGTGACAAAACAGGAGCTGATGAAAGAGAAAGCATAAAACACAAACGACATACAACGGGCAAAACAAGAACCCAAAAATATACAGAAATATGTAGTTAATTTAGGAAGGACTTGTGTTTAGGGTTGTCACCCGTCCCTTAAAATACAGAACCATCCTGTATTTGGCTGTCAAATGTAGCATACTGTATTAAACCAATATGGAATACAATTTGTTCTGTATTCTACAAATGTATATGTATAATAATAAAAGGTGGTCCCCGAGTACTTTAGGCTGCCCCAGTCATTGTTTCACTCACGGTGTTGCGATATTGTACCCAAATGCTTTCTGGGTAACACCGACACACTGGCTTTAAATATATAGGGACTGGTCCCTTGGTAACCCTAGTTGAAGCACCCCTCCCCCCCACAAGACTAGGACAACGCGCATTAGTGGCCGTTGCTTATTTTGATTTCTGAAAGGTGGCAACCCTACTTGTGTTGATAAAAAAATTTGGTATAAATAACTACAAAACTAAAAACTAATACAATGAAGATATAGTTTTTAAATGAATGCAAGGAAAATATCAAGTAAAACGATACATAAATTTTTTTATTAAGCTGTATTTAAAAGGGTTGTGTTATGTAAAATAGACTTTTTTTTAAGCTATACATATACATAATGTTATTCCCTCATAAAAAACATACCTGGAGTGTTTGTCAGTCGAAAGTGTTGACTCCACAGTTCTTCCGTAAAATCGCCGATTACAATTTCGCCGAAACACTGCATACGTACGTGGACACTTGACGCTCAAACGCCTCAATGAGACGCCAATGTCTCCTCTGATGGCTAGTGAGTGCCATGGCCGTATTATGAATATCTCATGTAACTATTCACATCTGTCGCCGCCATGACTTTTAATGACTTATCACATGAACAAGCCTATTCACGTATGATTTTCATTTTGTTATTTAACAGAAACAACTCAATTGTGTTTTTTCGACATACTGTAAGCACGATGTTGAACAAAACTTAGTGCACATTTGTAATGGAAACAAATTCTTCTCATTTTGACATAACAGATTGAACTGAACTCAGTGGAATATTGTTTAATAACTTAACTCTGTTTCAAACCTCTTCACATCTTTGTCACTTATCTCTTCGCCGTGTTCAGTGGTCTTCAGGGTGCAGGAGACAAAACACTGATCTGTTGGTAGTTAGTACAATTTTAATCGGCGAATTTGATTAGTTATTGAATGTCCTCTAAACTAAATTGAACTATAAAGTGGCATTTTATTTTGTAATATACTTGCATTAATCATCTCCCATCTATAAAAAAAAGCTAAACAGTCAACAGCAGGAAAAGGTACAAATGGGACGCAATAATGTCAATCAGGGACTCCCTGCAGCGACCCTGAGGAGACGGCGCTCTTCGTGAGACATCGCTTACAACCATTCCTGACCTTATTTCTAAACCCAGTAAATATCCTCAACCTTTCTGACCCTGAAGAGAAATTAAACCTTCTTTCCTGAGAACTACATTTATAATTCAGCTTCTTTCAGGCCACATGTATACAGGCATCAAATAAATATAGTCTCTTTTTCCTGTGTTCTGCTACAATCCTCACATGCACCTGCATCACACACCCTCCTCTTGGCTTCCTGACTCTGATGGAATCTATATAAAGCAGCATGACAAACACAGCATACAGAAGATCCGCCAAAGTTTTGCAGATGTGTGACCCAGCTGACTTGTTGCGCCTTTGTTTTCCTTCGTGCCCTGTGGTCACAAACAGCTACTTTTTCCTCAGGCAGTCTGGCTGCGAGTTGTGGGGATGAAACGCCTGCCCACCGTTTTCAGTCGTACTCTCTCTCAAAGGACTTTCTGTTTTGTTGACTCATCATTTCCCTGGCAGCCATCCGAATGGCCACATATCTGTCGCAACAACTGAAAGTAAAACCTGAACATGAAAATTGGACTTTATCGCATAATGTCTCTACTTTACATTATGGGTAAAAATAATGATAAAAACATAGCGATGACAATAATGTTTAAGTTGTTATTTGCATTTCCAATAACTGGAATGAGTTTCACTTGCTTATTGTAAACTGGAAAATAGACAAGATTCTGTTAAGAAAATAAATTTAAAATAAGCTAGTTTTAAAACTTAACATGTCTTGATTCAAATGGCCTAAATTGTGGTTTTAAAATCAGTAACGTATTCTGGCTTTTTGACCTTTATGTTACCTGTAGTTAAAACAGATGGTTTGCTAGGATCGTTTGAACTGCCTTTTGTCTGTGTGGGAAAACAATCCAGCTTTTCACACTCATCTGTGAAAAGCCGTAAACACGGCAGGAGTTCCTGGCTTGACAGAGGGTCAGAGATAGCTCCTGGATTGGAGGAGCAAAGATACGCCTTATTTGAATAAATTAAAGAAAAGAATACGCCTTTTACTATAAAACTTTCTACACAGAAGTAACAAATCAGATTTGCTCTTGCAATTCTCCAAAGACGTTTTTGGACGTCTTTGCTTTTCTTTCTTTCTTCTTTCCATTTATGTCAGGTAAATGAATGTATGTCTCCGTTGTTCTGCAGTTTCTGTTGTAAATTTATGCATTGTCTTATATTGGATTAAACTCTGTAATTCTGTGACGTCAACACCCATTGTTGTTTTCCTTGTGGCCACATGTGGCTCGCCGAGAGGACCTGGGATCCAAGAGGAAGAGAGAGTCAGACTTTTTCCAAATTAATTAATTCAGAGAATCTCTTCCTTAACAATTCCTAAAAAATATTCCATCTCAAAATTCTAAGCTTTATAAATTCAATGTGTTTCAAGATTTTCATCAAGTTTGTTCATGTGTATTTAGTTTAGTACTTTTTGGACTCCCGGAATAATTTCGATCCACCAAACTGATTCTAATGATAAATTGCTGCATCCTTTCTTGCTTTGGTTCTCTGGATAGTCCAGTTACAATCACTGTAAGCAAACTGCAGCTGGGTTCACCAGAGAGCAAACTGAGACTGACTTTTATGTGAACCAGAGTCAACTAGAGTTCTGATTAGCTTTTTGCACCTGCCAAAACAAAGCGCACCACCTCACAAGATGCATACTACAGATTAAATCCCGATCAGAAAACTAAACAAAACCAGTAAAATGACTCTGTGAGCTTGAGCTTTATTTTCAAAACCCCCAAAAATCCAATAGTAGTGAAAAAAAAAGTCAACGTTTTGTTTGGTTAAACTAAAAAACATTCTAATTCGAATTTGTACTTTTTGCATTATGGAATGAGAAAAAACTTATACAAACTTGGAAAATGATCAAGTGAAATTCTGTACCTTTTCAGACTGCTTAGAAACCCTGTGCAGTGCACCAAACCTTAACTGAGCCAATTACGTCCTCCATACAGCTCAGAAATAATAAGCTTAAAGCTGTTAAAATGTAAAAACCTCAGCCTGTTATAATGAGGTAAACACAAGTGGCTCTGGATTTTAATTGTCACGCACCCTGCCTTCCGACTACATAAAAGTAAAAGGTGAATTCTTTTTACGAGGCAGTGCCAGACTCGTAGGTAGATAATCGGGATTTGAGCATTTGTTCCCCTCCCGCAGCAAACTTCACACATCAAAACAGGTAAGAGAATGTAAAGTGTTTCAATTAAAATGAGTATTAGCGAGGCAGATGGAGGGAGCATTAAACCTGGTTAGAACAGCAGCAGATTAGATCTGAGTCATACAATTTTTTTGCAATAACATCACTGCCTGTGCCTCCCACTCTGCTCTGACCTCTGGATAGTTGAGTGCACTTGTTTCTATGTTTTTCTGCCACTCGTCCTCCTGGTATCCAACAGCACAAATATGTGATGCACACAGTCACTACAAACCCACAAAAAAAAAAAACTAAAAATACCACCAGCCAAAATTCAAAGGCATATCCAGCAAAAACAAAAAGGTGGCATCGTTCGTTGTTGTGTTCAGGTCTGCGTCCCGGAGGCAAACCGAGTCGAACCTCTGAGGAGGGCTGTGTGGTGGGAATGGGTGGCACGAGCGGCAACAGGAAAGTAACACGAAGGGGGGCGTTGCTATTTTAGATTCAAGCGGACCCCTGCTACCTGTGTGTGCTCAGGTGTACGTCATAAGCTAAATGTCCTCGCATACAGGGAATTTGTAGTGTTATTTGATGTTTTCTGTGCTTTTATACCAATAGGTTCATGTCTAATTGGAATTGTGCTTCCTTTCAGGTCTGTTTTATTTATTTTGTAGCTTGCTAAAAATCAGGGCTTTGTTCTACGCTCCGCTTCGTACAGAGTGTTTGGACTCTGTTATTTAGAAACTATTGTTCCTGCTTTGACCTCTGGGCAGCAAATCGATGCTACGTTCAATTTGCTACAAGGTTCTTTCTTTTGAAGAACCTCTTACAACTATTTTGCTTCTTCTGATAGTATTTTAGGCTGTTTTCACATCTGGTAGTCTAGTAGACTCGGTTTGATTGGGGACCGAAATTGCAGCATTTGTTATATTTTCAGCTGGTGCGGTTCACTTTCACACTGCACTGTCCAACGATCCAAACCTTTTTAAATACATGGTTACCTCCTCAACTGGGGATGGCGCTACTGGGGAAAACAACTGAAGGAAATAACATGAAAACCTCTGAAGAAGACACTGAGCACAACTTTCTTATTTGCAAAATACAAACAACAAAAATAGAGTGGCGTCAGACGTTGTTGTTTGTAAAAGGCAGTCAGCAATTTCTCCCAAACTGTTTTGTATGCAACGCTGAACCAATAAGGTCGAGAGTCGACACCATCTTGTGGATGAAATGGAGTCAAATTTTGAAGCATGTCTGTCAGACGAGATAAGAAAATATATAAACTTGTATTATACATTAGTGAGGAAATATAATGACTTTCAGGGAACAAAATGTATGTTGGAGAAAACAGCGAAGACCCTTTGTTAAGTTGAGGCACTGTTTTCAGTTATGTGGAAATGAAGGAATTTGTCATAAGAAATGTAAGAAATTATAATTTTGGCTGGTGGTATATAGAACACAGAGTACACACCCATGTGTGGACACCTTTATTGTCTTCCCAACATGGCACCACCAAGTTGTGCGCACTGATCAGAAAAATTATCCAATTTCTGAAACTGAACATTAGGCAAAAACAGACTAAAAATCACCTGCCGTATTTTCCAGACTATAGAGCGCACATTGCTATAAGCCAGGGGTGTCAAACTCCAGTCCTCAAGGGCCGCTGTCCTGCAGTGTTTAGATGTGCCACAGGTAAAAAACAGTGGAATGAAATGGCTTAATTACCTCCTCCCTGTGTAGATCGGTTCTCCTGAGCCTTGCTAATGACCTAATTATTCTTTTCAGGTGTGGTGCAGCAGAGGCACATCTAAAAGTTCCAGGACAGCGGCCCTTGAGGACTGGAGTTTGACATAAGCAATGCAGCTAATACAAGCTTTTGGGGGGAAAAAAAAACAAAAAACTGGAAATGTACATATACAAGCCGCACCAGGCTATAAGCCGCTGGTATCTCCGCCGCTCTCGGTTTTCCACAAGGTTGCAGCAGA
The DNA here is from genome assembly GCF_000485575.1 of Poecilia formosa. Taxonomy (NCBI): domain Eukaryota; kingdom Metazoa; phylum Chordata; class Actinopteri; order Cyprinodontiformes; family Poeciliidae; genus Poecilia; species Poecilia formosa. The sequence continues at coordinate 742,328 of NW_006800119.1, forward strand.
GGGAGGGTCCTTAATAAATCTGCTATTAAGGACGTAGCCCTGCGTCTCCAACGGTGAACCATGAATTCGTTCACGCTTCGTTTACGTGCAGCGGCTCTATTTCCCTCCTATGCTGCCAGGATGATAGCCTTCAACTTAAAAGCGGCATCTTTTTCTTCGTGTTGTTTCCATGATGAGGAGGTCAATTAAAATTAGCACTTTCTTCTTTGATTTCCAATTTTGGCTTTCAATGATTCACGTCCTGCTAAAGAGCCCCCTGGTGGTTGAAGAAAAATCCACAGAAAAGCCGCACCGGGCATGGGGAAAAAAGTAGCGGCTTATAGTCTGAAAAATACGGTTCTTGCGTTGAATAGACATTTATCGGTGCATCGTATGGTGTCTCTTGAAGATTAGATTGATTTTTATAAATATAAATCTCTGTTTCTGTGCTCCTTCTTTACTTGTTGGTGTTTTGTGTTTCTCTTGCCTGCCTTTGTATCTAAACTTCAAGTCCACTTGTGCATCCAGCAAGTGCTCAACTAACGAGATGCAGGAAAACTAAGCAAGGCCGGCTCGCAGGGCATTGAAGCATACCTACTATCACTGAAAAACACAAATTAAGCTCCACAACAACAGTGGGAGTTGTGGGAACAGAGAAGCTAAAATGATCCTCTCAGTTGGGAGATTGCATGTATTGTATCAGTGTGTAGAAGAGGAAATGTGAATTAAGCCTACTGATTTACAACTCTGCTCGCTGCACCCCACACAGTGTCTGCACTACAATCAGCTGGTAGGTGGTGAGATGCAGTTGACGTCTGCTTGTGGGCAGATAGTCTGCAAGTTTTTCTTTTCCAAGGAGACGAGAGCTTCTCCATTGACTCGGAAGATGGACTGCCTTCTCAGAGCCAAAAGTCACATGAGAACATCTGCTGTGAGAAAATAGTGAAAAATATTTTTTTCCCTCCTCTCCTTCCCTATATTAGAGCGCTCTGATCGGCCCGTTGCCATAGTTATGTGAGGCTGGGGGACCAACACGGCTGAATAATGAAATTATTAATAAATGAGCACACAGCAAAACCAAGGCAGCACAAGACCCGAGTACATACACATTAGAGCATGTGTATAACATCTTTTCCTGAAGAAATGAGAAAGAAGAAATGTTGGACCTGTGGATTCATTAAAATTTTATGCTGACTTTCAGCAAAATGATGCGCAGAAAAACAGAAGATAAAAATGAACTTGGGTAGAAAACCTTTGAGGTTTTCACAGAACAGCTGCATTTATACTCAGATTAAATTAGGTCTGTATTAGGTCATATGGGTCATTAGATGAATTAGATTTGCTTTAGAATATCAGATTTTATTCAAATGTGTCTGATTTACTTCGACTTCACCAATGCACTACTTTGTGTTGGTATATCACATAAAATCCCAACAAATAAAAGAAAAAAGTTTGTGGTTGTAACATGACAAAACAGGAAAAAATTCAAAAGTTACATATACGCTTACCTGGTACTGTGTGAATTGGACCTACTGTTAGTTGATGAAGATCCTGGTTTGTCTGTGCTGGCCACTAGCGCAAATAAGATAATGCTACCCTTGGCTAGGCTAACAACTAGCATGCCTAGATTGGTCACCTGCAACTCATTTTTAAATTCTTTATAACTTTATCAAGAAAAAATGGTTGTCATACAATATCTGTAAGTGACATACAATAGATGCATTGACGTGTTCTTTTGACATTCCACTGTCTCTGACAAAATGGACTAGGCAAGTGTCCATAACCAGTCTCATAGCACCATTTTTAAAAAGTAAGAGTTTCAAACCACCAAAACCTTCCACCATTTTGCTTTGTTCTTTATTTAGACGGGTTTAAAAGCTCAATCGGTTCACAACCACATGCGACAGCGCATGTCATTTTCCCCTCCCTGTCCATTTGTTTTTCTCATTCTGAAAGTGGAAGATCCTTCAAGTTAGGACCAGACTGAAAAGCCACACTCCAAAACAACACGTTCGAATGTCACACAACTTTTTATGGACTTTTGCGTTGCTGTGAGAGCTCTGGTGGAGCCAGATGCTATCTGAAAGAAAAAACACAGTAACAAACATCTTATTGTTACTTCCTGTCCTTGTTTTTTTTTTTTTTTCATTATTTTCACTCCTAGTAACATCTGCCTGTTGATCATGTGACTTGTGCAAAAAAAAAAAAAGCATTTCCATTGCAATGGTGTAAAATACATCTATTTTGATACAGCTGAAAAACCACCTCACCCACCTCAAAAACCAAGAGTTTTTTCAAAGTTGCCATGTTTCCATTTAGCAAATTTATTTTCATGATTTCAATTTGTGCAATTTTATGGTTAATGGAAACACAGGTTACGATGAATTGTTACCCAATGGTCAGCCTGCACTGGAAACCAGGGGGGGAAAAAAACTATAAGAGTTTGGGACTCTTCTCTGTAACCTCTGCTGAACCCAGAATCGAGGGCTCTAGCAGGGGTGGCCAAGTCCAGTCCTCGAGAGCCACCATCCTGCAAGTTTTAGAAGTATCCTTACTCCAACAGACCGGGATCAGCTCTACAGAGGCCTGATAACGAGCCAGTCATTTGATTCAGGTGTGTTGAAGCAGGGATGCATCTGAAGCTTGCAGGATGGTGGCTCTCGAGGACTGGACTTGGCCACCCCTGCTCTACAGCGTCTCCTGAGCCTCACTCTTCGGTGATGATTTTCTCCATTCACAAGAGGCACTCGGATCAGCCCATGTAACAAAGTGGCCACTCCAAAGCGACAGGAAACGAGTATCTTCTTTAGCCTACACACAGAACAGAAGAGCCAAAGACGAAGGTGGTGATGAGGATGATAAACAAACTGGAAGCTAAAATCTTGGCATTGATTTTGCTGGATGCTGCTTTAATGATACCACATTTTATTATTCAAGCATATTTTTGAGCTTCGTGAATATTATCTGTTGCTATAATAACCGCATCTCTGCAGAGATGTTCCTTTGCTCTGGGGTTGTTTTTTTTAAACTCTGACTCAAATGACGATGATATGATTGCCTGATCTGTTATCCCATTCATTCAGCAATGAGTGCTACGTTTTCTGTTTAAGTAGTTGTATTGGATTTACTATCTTTGTAAAAAGAAGGAAGAGGTTTTAATCACAGCATTTAAAATAGAAGAAATGATATGACCTTTCCAGGTTTGTGCAGCAATGTAAGACTCAAGTTTTCACAACAGCAAAGCCTGAGAGATAGCCTGCTTTTTATTTTGGGTGAAACATAGTTCATTTCACTTTTAAACAAACTAAGTATAGTTGCTGTTGTACATATTATTTTTGCATTAACTCAGTGTTGTCTATAAAAAACAAGTTGCATTATTTAACAGTTTGCAGGGGGAATTCTGTCACCTAAACAGGTAACCTAACAGAAGAGTTTGTTTTTCAGTCATTTGAGCTCATGCCACCTATTGAAACTCGTGTGCACATTTTCAACAAGTTGAGTTAATTCGTGTGATTTTAGTCTCCAGTGATTTAAGATGAGGCCACAGTGTGAAACACTTTGCTTATCAACTTCTGCCACTTTCCAAAGATCGACCAGCGGAGCTACAAGGAAGTTGCGAGGCTTTCCACACCCGTTAATTAAAGACTTCTGCTGGACAAGAGTTGGCAATTAAAGTGTCTCCTGAACCACTGAATGTCCCGAGGGAGGTGCCAGGAGGAACTCCCGCTCACCCATTAATTTTTAAACCGCCTTTATTGCGCTGAATTATTCAGTGAGTCGCGTGTCCTCTGGAACTAAGTTGCTACTTGTTGCCTTTGGTCTCCAGTCCTAATGGGAAGCAGCAGCTTTGCTTCCCATTAGGACTGGAGACCAAAGACTGCACATGTGTTAGGCTGCAGGAAACATGAGGAAAGTCTGTAGACAACAATAAAAAGTGAGAAGTTTACTTTAACTTTGAAATCTGATTTTATTTTTTTTATTTTTTTCTTCATTTTGAAACATCTGACTTGGAAAGTCAGGCCTGGATTAGAATATCAGCCATGTTAGATTTTTTCAACCCTCAAAATCAAACAGAATAAACCATCTGTTTGATGGTGAAAAGAAAAAAGTGACTGCAGAACTAAATTATTCCTTTCCTGTTTGGCTATTTTTCTGCTTATTAAATCTGCTGCACACACAGTATTTTGCAATTTCCATCAGAGCTTATCATTTCATTGTTTGAATATGATAAAAAAGTAAGACACCAACACAGAGCCTTGATATTAAGATTTAGACTATTACAATGAGGAAAATTGGCAGATTTTTCATACTGAAACCAGAACAAGGTGGAGTATCATTACTAGTTTCAAGTTCTCACGTCTGAAGCTGTTTGACTGCAGCATTACTACAGGCGAGTGATGACAAACAGGCCAAGAAAATATAACATACAAACACATCATGTTGAGCCAATACAGAAACCAGCTTAAGTAATAAAAAGCAAATTTGTTCAAATGAAAAAATGTGTGATATTTCCAGTTTTGAAACTTTCAAGCTAAAACGTCAATGTCAGAAATGTAGTGAGTCGATTGATTTAGCTGACAATATTGTGGGATTCTGAATATATAAACTGAATGTATAGATAAACTAACTGGAGTTAGCATAAAGCTAGCATAACGTTAGCACGGTTAAGCAGGTTCAAGACTACTACACTTAGTGAACTAGAATGTTTTGTAATTCAACTCTGTGGTTATTTGGTCGAGTAGTAATAATTGCATTAAGACAGGGTCTTGCATACAAAGGTGTTTTAGTGCAATTCAATCTGGAAAGACTCAGACGAAGAAAAAGGAACAATTAAAAGATTTAATGACAGGAATGAATAACAGTTCTTTGGCGCTCGGGCCCCGGCAGCTGATCTGAGCTGAGATTTGATGTGAACTCGATGAACATCCCGATAACCGATTAGGGATGCTCTCCCCCCGGGGCCCGACACTGGTGGTGGAGGTCAGGAAAGGGTGCCATCCTGGAGAGCCGAAGGATGTGGGTGGAGAAGGGGAGGTGGTGGGTTGAACGCAGCTGGGAAGCGGCTGACGGCTTGGGTGTGGATCCTTTTATGCAGAGCTTGATTGATAATTGGACACGCCGGGTGAGGTCCAGAGCTGAGGTCGGAGATGAGCATGACGCCGATGGGCGAACGGAGGTGATGGAGTCTTCCAGGTTGAATTTTTGCTATCAGCTACATTTGTGAATTTTTTTTTTTTTAAAAGAGTGAATTTCTGCCAAAATCTAAGAAATTTTGAGAATAATTTCAGAAGTTTTCTAAAATATATATAAAAATATATTGTTCTACAGCTGGTCTTACATCAAATGGTACATCTTGTTTTTTTTATGCAGACCAAACACCACAGTCAAAACAATCTCAGAGAAAATCCTTTGTTTCAGACCTAACTAGTACAAACTCAAACATGCATATTTTCATGAAGACAATCATGGAAGCTATATTTTTGTACATAGAATGAGACTGCCTGAGACTGAGTTAATCAACACTTGGTAATGTAGAGCAATGTTAAGAGAGAAAATGCAGGATAGATGAGGTAATAGTGGAGACATGGATGCATAAACTGATTCTAAAAGTCACTTCTGAGGTTTTCTGAGGTCCAGAAGTTCACAACATACACACTCGGATGCATCATGTTAATATATTTCTCCCTTGTGGCTTAATTTAGTTTTTCCTTCCAGTTTAAACACAAAGGTATGGATCGTGCTCCCGGAACAGATTGTGCAGTGACATGTTGCTCCAGCAGACAACACCATAGAAAATGGCTGACACCACAGAGTTAAAGAAGCTGCCCTCCAAAACACCTCAGTCTCCTCACGCACAGTTCCTTAAAACACACACCTTACCGCAGCAGCGTGTGAAAGAACCAGCTGATTTAAATATGCAAAGTCCTTCATCTCCATAATGTATGAATTTAGAGCAGGAGACCAGAATATAATTCGGATTTGTTTGTTTCATTGAAAGATTCAGCTTAGTTTGTCGTCTCCCAGTTTACTCTAAACGTGTTGCGCTAAACGCATTTCATAAGCCAGTGGAGCTTATGTAAGACCAGGCTGCATCCGGTTCGGATCGCCCGGGTCGTGCACACACAATGTACCATATCTCACACTGATCCCAATCCATTATTCACAACATCCAATTCTGTAGCAGAATCTACCGCCCATTTTAATCTGTGTGTTTGTTTTTTTTTGTTTGTTTGTTTTTTGTTTTTTTTTTTCCTCGAACGCCGAATCCGACCGACTCTGACCGCACGCTCCAGCTCTAACCGGAGCCGTTCGTAGTAGCTTATTTTAACAGCTCTGCGAAGACCCGTTTATCTTTATTGAACCGAATTCTGGCAACACTTCTGGCATCCTACACGTTCTCATTGTGAAAACAGCGGTTACCGTGGTAACAAGAGGCACCACAATAAGGGCATGTTAGAAGACAAACAAACCGTGCTGCGCCGTGGAGGCTGGGGCCGAATGATACGTTTATGTAATCAAGGACAGCTACTGTACAGCCACTTTTTTTTCTGTCATCTAGAGCATCACCATGGCAACACATTTGGTCGATCTGTTATTCAGACTCATCCATGCTTTCTTTAACCACCTGGTTCGTAACTGGCCAGGTCAGCTCTCCCTATTTTTTTTTTTTTTTGCTCCAAACGCTCCAGGGTGGAAGCAGGTAGGAGAACAGATAGATGGAGAGCTCTGACATCAACATGGTGAATTTGCTAAGCAGTGCCATAGATTTGTGTCCTGCTCATTCACATGGATGCCACTGGCACTTTTCGTGGAGTAACTGGATGAATTTGTACACTTAAGGTGACAGATGCACCTCTACAGTGTAGAGATAAAGAAAATAACACAGATTTAAAGTGATACTACTTATTAAAGGGGCAGTGTTATGTGTTTTCCAGCTGTACAGTATCATTTTGTAGCACAAGTAATTCCGTCACCATCAAGTGTTATAAAAATGCTGTATATATCAAGCATGACTTAAAAAAATTTTTACTTTTGAATTTATTGCCTTGGATTTGGGCCTCTGTCTCTTTAAGAAGCGCCTGTTCTTTCTGAAACTCCGCCTTCAGCATGTCATCATTCCTCTATTAAGCGCTTACAAACATTCATCGGAGTACTGGACTGATAAGTAGTTCGTATAACGAGTTCATCAGATGCACAGCTCCATCAGATGCACAGTTCCATCAGATGTTTGCTAATTGCTGTTGGCTAGTCTGAAGGAGCTGAGTGGGGGAGAGCTGCTCTGTAACGAGGAAGCTTGGAAACTACAGCACCAAGGAGGAGCTTTGTCTCGATGGCGTTGCCCCAGGCGTTTTACAATCCAGAATGGTTGCCACGGGAGACTGAGGGATTTCTCAAGCATGCATGAAAGAATCAAGGAAACACTGCAGGTATGTTTTTGATGATTGGATAACACTATAACATAGCACAATTTTACATAATAGTACCCATTTAAAAGTAAAGTTTAGCTATAACTTGTGAAAACAGAATCACAAACTCTCCATATGATCTTAAATTCTTCCTGATAAAAGAAAAACAGAACACCTTACTTAAAATTTTGATATTAATCTTCAGAGTGAGCAGGACTGAATTCTGGTGTTCTGGTGTAAAGATACCCAGATATTGTTTCTAAATTTAAATATGGCCAACAGGTTTTTAGCAGCTTTTCAGTTTATTCCAACAATATTTGCATTAAATTTCCACAAAGAATGACTAGTGATATTCTTTTACATCTATTTTTCTGGTCATTAGGTTGCAATCCATGTGCTTTTTTTAATTTTTTTTACATCATTTTCCATCCCACAGACACAAAAAGAAAGATCCTCTTTTTGCAAAATTTGACGTTTTTTTGTTTTAAATCCTAAAAATTGGAAACAAACCGGTGATCCTTTAAAAATCACAATTTCCCTGTAGCAGATATTTATTTAAAGATATGCATTGTCTTTTTTTTAAATCATTGTGTGACCTTTGCATCTCTAAACAAGTTTTATTTGGCCTGCCTGGAAGTAAAAACATTTTTTTAGTGTGTCTGGGGTTGGCCCACTTACCAGAACTTTGAAGCCAAGTCAGTTTGGAGCCCGAAACTCACAATCCAGACATGATATGCACTATGGCACATCGGCAGTATCACCTTTGAATGGCAAAAATAATAGTATTATTGGCTTTTGAGTTCTGTGGTCCAAATCTGTAGTTAAATCAGACTGAGATGCTGTGGCTTTTCCTTAAACGGGTTGATTATGATTGGAAATTCTGCAACATGTTTATATTATAACAGTTCTTTCAGAAGGATACTACTTATTTAAAAGGCATTATTTTATTTTCTAAAATAATGAAAAATTATCATTCACTACAATTCTTGGAAGGTCATAGTTGCAGCCAAGTGGATCTTGTAACTCTGCAGAAGTCCTGCACGTGTTGACAGAGAGGGCCGCACTCTGTTCACCTGCGTCAGCAGCACCGATCCAAGAATCTAATAAACCCCATCTCCCCCTGTGCGGCGAACTGAGTTTAGATTGTGGATAGTGCATCGCTTCAAAAGTTCAACGTTAGGTCATTTTATATTTTTATATAAAAAAAAAAATTCCCTTCTCACCCTCCGCGGGTGGTCTCTTTCATCCTCTGAGCTCGGGTCCTCTACCAGAGGGAGCTTGAGGGTTCTGCGCAGTATCTTGGCTGTGCCTAGAACTGCACACTTCT